>NC_089743.1:3415000-3445000 GCF_040412425.1 Macrobrachium rosenbergii
TGAATGAGGTCCTTTTAGTAATATATATATATATATATATATATATATATATATATATATATATATATTGTGATAAGAACTATCATTCAGACGGAAACTTGGAAAGATAATTATAGTCAGTAAGTGCCGAACCCGTTGAGGAATAGATTCTGCTATTAATCAGCCAATGTGTAACTCCAAATGGAAGCCACCCCCTGCCCCAGTGAGCCGTGTGGCAACGTCCACCCGCTCCCCGTCGTCCAATGACCCCATCCCACACCCACTTTGTGCGAGAGCCCTATGAATTTCCATTCAGATAGATCGACTATGTGACTCAGCTGCGCCCTCGCTCTGTCAGCATTGCCAAGCATAACTGATGTCTTGTTTGCCTCGTTACCTGGTGACAGGTCTCCTGTTTTGCTCGCTTGATTTGTTTCCTCTTACATTATAATGATCACTGGCTTGTTTGAATGTTGCCTGATTTGGTTGCCGTTTTTCCATGTTTGTGCCTGGATTGGTTTCCTGTCTTCCTTGACTTTCCTTTCTTTCCTGTTTGCTTCACTCTGCCTGATTTTCCTGTGATCTTGCTCTCTGCTCCGTCTCCTTACTTTTTTTCAGCTTTCCTTCTTGCTCATTTTTTGTTGTCTTGTTTATATTTTGCGTTTCTTGTTTTGATTTGTTGATTTGTCTATGTGCTTGACTATTTATGTACTTGGCTGCGTGTTCTTTGATCGTCCTTTGCATTGTGAAACTATTCCCAGTTTTCTCTCGCTGGATGATGTTCAGACTCGAGCATCATCAGCGGATCCAGGCATAGTTTTTGGATATTGCTACTGAGTGATTTTCGTAGAATATTTTTTTTATTGAAGTTCTAATTTATCCTCGATATGTTTTTTGCTCAACTCTTCAACTACTTTCATTTTTTTTTTTTTTTTGTTTCTTCGAACATAACTGTGTCCAATCTTTATGACTATCTGCGGTTCAGGTGTAAAATTATAACTGAAAACAAATTTATATTTTGCACAATAAACAGAGAGAGAGAGAGAGAGAGAGAGAGAGAGAGAGAGAGAGAGAGAGAGAGAGAGAGAGAGAGAGAGAGAGACTTTTAATGGAAAGAAAGGTGGCTGTCTTCATGAGCAAATAGATAGATAGATAAATAGATCTAAATCCAAGATAGCCCTTTGAAGAAGTGTCTCTTTTGATAAAAGAGCAATATAGAAAGCGAGTGGGAGCGTCCCAAATGCAAATGGTTTTTTCAAGAAGAAATTGAAAAGATAGAAATGTTTTTGATAAGAAAGAGAGAGAGAGAGAGAGAGAGAGAGAGAGAGAGAGAGAAGAGAGAGAGAGAGAGAGAGAGTGCTTAATAACTGAGTGACGTTTGGAAAAGAGAGAACACCAGATTGTTTTTCACCGTTCCCTTTTATAACTTTCTATAAAAGAAAACTATTGAGATAGCTGTTTGTCCGTCCGCACTTTTTCTGTCCGCCCTCAGAGCTTAAAAATTTCTGGGGCTAGAGGGCTGCAAATTGGTATGTTGATCATCCACCCTCCAATCATCAAACATACCACATTGCAGCCCTCTAGTCTCAGTAGTTTTTATTTTATTTAAGTTTAAAGTTAGCCATGATCGTGCGTCTGGCACCGCTATAGGTGCTAACAACAAGGCCACCACCAGGCCGTGGCTGAAGGTTTCATGGGCTGCAGCTGAGCGTTTCATGGGCCGTGGTTTAGAGTTTCATACAGCATTATACGCTGTATAGAAAACTCGGCTGCGCCGAAGAAACTTCGGCCCATATTTTACTTGTTTTTTTTTATGAATTATGTTTCCCTTACGACTTTGGAGTCCCATTTTATGTACTCCCCCTTTTCCCTATGTTTGGAAGACTATATAAGGTCATTAATTAGCCTTCAGAGCCTCATAGTTTATGAAGAGAGTGTACGATGCTATAAGGGGAAGTATCCCTGGCACTGAAGGGAGGCAGAATTTGGTTGTTCTGACAGGAATTCCTTGGTCTTGCCATGAAGAAAAGAAATAGTTTCCTCCAACTGCATGTTTTGTATACATACACACACACACACACACACATATATATATATATATATATATATATATATATATATATATATATATATATATATATATATATATATATATATATATATATATAATCTGAGTCATATCATCGCCGGCCGAACTATCGATGTTTTTAGGGTAGTGAAAATAAACCTTATTGACAGATTTGAGGTGTTCATATACTTTCTGATGTTTAGTTTATTGTCACCCATTTGTTTGTTGTGTGCTGAGCCTCTTTAGTGTAAATTAGTTCGCTATATTATTAGCCTTCTCGATAATATATGCCGTGTAGACGTGCTGACGAAATTACGTCAGATTCTTTTCCCATGTATAGCCCCATGCGACCATACCCTCGGTCCTTTAGGAAATAGATTGCAGTCAGCTGTGATCTTAACTAAAAGATCTTAATAACTCAAGAAGTAGATAGAGGAAATGGCGAGAGTAAGCTTCAAATGTCCAGGGAAGGCATATTGACCGTCTTTTCCCATCGGTGTTGAGTTGAATAGTTTCCCCTAGCCTATTCAGCCTACAGTATAAAAAAAATTCATTGCAATCTCCTCGGGTATTATCGTCTCGGAATGTAAAGACATCATCTACGTATGTAAGTCAGATCATATTATGAGGTATCATGGATGGCCAGATTTCTGTTCCAAAAGAGAGACTGACCATGGTAGCCACCGTATTACAGCCGAATTTTTTATTATGAAAGTTATCATTAAAAGAAAAAAAATTTGATAACACAGAGGTTGATTCGTTTTGCGTTTTATCGAGACCAAGAGGAAAATGCTCGGCACCAATATCCTCACTGAGAAAAGACAGCACACGAGCATTCGGAACTTTCGCAATGAGCAAATTCCGCGTTGTAGACTGATGTCGTTCAAGATGATGTTCATGCTATTATAATTTAGGGATAAAATGTGCTGTGTGTGTATACGTGAGAAGGTCAGAAGGTTTTGAAGAAGGAAGAAAATCTGCCGGCCATTGGGATAATTTGAACATAATATCCTTGCTGGATATTATGAGAGATGCAAGGGGTCTCCTTCCTTGTGTCTGTCTCTGTTTGGAGACCATAGAGACAGGGTAGAAGCGGACTGACTCTTTTCAATGATTCAGAAAACAGATGATTTTTCTTATTTTTTCTGTAGTTCTAAATGATTTATTAAAGTTAATTTTTAATGAGTCTTTTCGACATATAATAGCTCCTGAACCCTATTAATGGTAAAAGTACAAGCTTACCAACTTTGTTCAATTTTGTGATTATGACGTCATCCCACTCGTGTAACATGTACTTGGGTCTTTTAAATTTCATAGATTACAGTAAGAAAAGATACACACACACACACACACACACACACACACACACACATATATATATATATATATATATATATATATATATATATATATATATATATATATATATATATATATATATATATATATTATATAATCAGATTTATTTATCTAATAACTTTAAGCACTTAGACCGATTAAAAGCGACAACATGTAAGCTGGTGATGGTACGTCGAAATTAAATTTGTTTGTTTTTTCTTACTCCTTGTGGGAATGCATGAGTGTCATATGTTAATATTATGTTTCATGAAGTACAGCAGACTCATTTTCTTGATTTAAATTAAAATGATTTGCATTTTGCAACAGCAAACCGCTTGTCAAAGGGAACCTTTTACGATGTCCCGGCGGATGAAAGGAGAGGAAGCCAGCGCGAAGGTCTCTTCTAGATTGAAATGCTTTTGGCCACAATATACGTTGCTCGTAAAACTTGATCATTTCATTGCGGGCTTTTATTCCTCAGGTGAGCAGGATATAGATCACTCGCTGTGTCTTCGTCTCTTATGAAGATTCCAAGGAGGCCTTGTGGTGGGTCACGTAGTCGCGCGGATACTAGCCATAATAAATTCTCTCTCTCTCTCTCTCTCTCTCTCTCTCTCTCTCTCTCTCTCTCTCTCTCTCTCTCTCTCTCTCTCTATATATATATATATATATATATATATATATATATATATATATATATATATATATATATATATATATATATATTTATATATATATACACGTGTATAAGTTCGTATATGTATATACAGTTGAAAAAAAAAAGCGTCATGAGTTCAATATGCCGTTATACTTTCATATATTACAGGCTAAAGCATAATTGCTTCACTTTTGATGGTCATCGTGAGGATAGGTTTATTTGAGGTGAACTTCATATATATACTATACCACCCGTGGCCCGTTGGGGCACTAAATGTTGAAAATTTATATTAACAGATTAGTTTAAATGAGAAGGAGAAGAGGAAAGAACTGATAGAAAGAATTTACTTCTAATCTTTGCTCTCTTGCATATTTAAATTTGTAAGAATCTATAGCATATAATATTTAGTATATCTCAATTAAGTCTGGATCAAAGATTAAATTTTCCTCGTTTTCCTTTTTTCCTCCTCATTAGATGATATATTATGATATAAGATTTACCTGGAAGTCAGTCTGTAGTGCCTGTCATATTTGAAATTTGTGAATCTGTGCAAAATCTTTGGAGAAATCCAGAATCTGTCTTCGGAATCATTCCACCCAGAATTCTTCCATCTCCTGAATGGCTCCTGGAGAAACGCCCATTGGATTATTACATCTTCTTGAAGACGTTTTTACGACTCTAGGATCCTTTGAAACCGCCTTCAGCTCCTGAAGCATTCTTGGAGAAACGTCTATTGGACTATATCGTCTTCTTGAAGTCTTAACGACTCCAGGATCCTGCAAAACCATCTTCAGCTCCTGAAGAATTCCTGGAGAACCGCCCATTGGATTATAACGTCTTCTTGAAGATGTCTTCACGACTCCAGGGTCCTTTGAAGCAGTCTTCAGCTCCTGAAGAACTCCTGGATAAACGCCCATTGGATTATCACAGCTTCCTCAAGAAGCCTTCAAGAATCCAAAATTTTGGGCCAGTTATCACAATGACAAGCAGCCCTAACTTGCCTGAAATTTGAATTCTTGAACGCCTCTTCAGGAAGCCGTGATAATCCAATGGGTGTTTATCCAGGAGTTCTTCAGGAGCTGAAGACGGCTTCACAGGATCCTGGGGTCGTGAAGACGTCTTCAAGAAGACTATAAAGGGCCCCATACACTGAACAATTGTATGAACGATTGTCTAAATGTTTGTCTTTGTCGCTCACAAAAACATTGTATATGAGCTTGTCTGAATGCAAAAGTGGGCGGAGTTTCGTAGTCTGAACCATCTCGGCGGTAATCTGTCATGACCAGGCTGCTGGCTTGCGACTTATGTCTGTCATACACAGGTCATGCAATGTATGTGTTTGTCTGCTGATATCTTCAGTATCTCAGCCCCTAACGCTATCACGCACGTCTCTTCTAGAGATGATGCCATGTCTTCCCGAGAGAAAATCATTGTTCAGACTGAAATCGGTGCGGAGATCGTCCATACTGTCTGAAAAGTGTGCGTGTGTGTGTGTCGATAATGACAATCGTTCAGACAGTCTTTGAGTGTATGCGGTCCTTAATCCAATGGGCATTTCTCCAGGAATCCTTCAGGAGTTGAAGGCGGCTCCACAGGCTCCTGTGTTCTTTAAGACTCCAGGATCCTGTGAAGTCTTTAAGATTCCAGGATCCCGTAGAGCTGTCTTCAGCTCTTGAAGAATTCCTGGATAAACACTCATTGGATTATCATGGCTTCCTGAAGAAGTCTTCAAGAACCCAACTGTCTTTGGCTCCTTCTGCTGCAGCCTCATGAATCTCAAAGTGTGCATTCAAATAAACAAACAAACAGACGTTTCGGAGTTTTAGTATTATATGTATACATATATATATATATATATATATATATATATATATATATATATATATATATATATATATATATATATATATATATATATATATATATATAATATATATATATATATATATATATATATATATATATATATTAATTTATATATATAAACTAATATATATATAGAGCCTCGATGGCTCAGTCGGTTACAGCAGCAGCTTCGACTTTGTAGAGGTCTGTGGCGCTGGTTCAAATCCGCAGCCGACTGATCAGAGAGGCAGACACTTTGCTATCCGTGTAGACATCCCGGGATTATATATGTAATCAACGGATAGGTTTGCTTAAAAAAAAAAAAAGCAAATGGGTGTTACAGACTAAATACACACACAAAACAAAGCCACTACAACACCTTCTAAAAACATAACAAACATCTCACACGTCTCGGACTCTCGCCCTACCCCCGCGCAATAACTTCTCGCTGCTGGGAAGAAAGGGCGTTGGGTCGGGTATGATACATGAAACATACGCTACCGGGGTCTAAGCGATGTCAGCCAGGGCAGCCGATCGAGACCACAGGTCTACCCCAAAGCCAAATCAGAAAGTCCTTCAAAGAAGGCATCGTGCTTACCCCATACAAAAATGGGAAAAAGCGTTAAAAGAAGAAGAAGAAGATATAAACTAATATATATATATATATATATATATATATATATATATATATATATATATATATATATGTGTGTGTGTGTGTGTGTGTGTGTGTGTGTATATATATATATATATATATATACTTTTTTTATTTACAGGTTGCTTATACTGTTGAATTGATTTGTGCACTCTTAATAAGAAAATTATATGGATTAATGTATCATTATTTTTTCTTTCATTTTCTGCTTGGAGGCGAAAAAAGATGATGATGACGATACTCCTCAGGTTGTTTCTTATCCGCTGTGGATCCTGACGGTCATACGCCCAGTTCTCTTATTTTATTCTATAGACGATTAGCGTGTTTCCTATTCACTCTTTTCTTTATGCATTTTGCTTTCCTCGCTTGTAACAGTTTATTCGAAAAATTAATATTTCTACAGTGTGATGGAAAAGATATTCTTTCACCTCGACTGCCTCAGTTGCTTTAAAGGTTGACTTTATTCAGAAGTTTCTGATATCTTTGTAAATTTCAGGTTCTGTTAACTCCTTTCATTTCTAGATTAGCCTGTTAATCCTCAGTTACCGCTAATGTGTTTTTGAATGTCCTCTACTTCTTCATCAGCATCTCACTTCACAGTCGAAATTTTTAATGGTTTCGTCTTTGTGATACGAAGAGGGAGTTATTGCTTTTGTTTGTGTAATTAATTGGTAAGGGAAACGAAAAGGGATCTCGTGATGCCCTCGTAAAACATTGGGATTGGGAGAAGACTTCAGATCCCTTATGAAGACGATAATTGTCATTTATTATATACCGAATGTTGGCCAGAAGTAGTTCTCGCTAGAATGCGTTTGTTGTCTGCTCTCGCTTTGATTACAAGTTCTCTCTCTCTCTCTCTCTCTCTCTCTCTCTCTCTCTCTCTCTCTCTCTCTCAACTGGTCTCCTTCTATATCTCGACTTCTTATCTACCGTCGCCTCTCTCCTCCTTACCTCCTCTTAACCAGGGCCCATGTTGCCTGTAGCTACAATCTGTCCATCTACCCACCCATCCCATCCCATCCCCATGTCCC
This sequence comes from Macrobrachium rosenbergii, assembly GCF_040412425.1. NCBI lineage: Eukaryota > Metazoa > Arthropoda > Malacostraca > Decapoda > Palaemonidae > Macrobrachium > Macrobrachium rosenbergii. The sequence continues at coordinate 3,422,575 of NC_089743.1, forward strand.
CCAACTATTCATCAACCCCTTGCGTGCAATCATGTTCTAGTTTGTGCCATCTTTCTAAGGTTTCATGGTTAGGGGGAATATGGAAGGGAGACTCGATCCTTCATCCCTGACTCTTATTACCAACAACTTCAGCTTAACCCTACCACACGCCTTGTATCTAAGGCCTTTCATGTACCCGCCTCAAACTTTAGACCGTGTTTATCTCTCTTCCTCCCTTCCCCTTCTCTCTCTCTCTCTCTCTCTCTCTCTCTCTCTCTCTCTCTCTCTCTCTCTCTCTCTCTCTCTCTCTCTCTTTCTTTCCCCCTCCGTGGTTAATTTCCTTGAACTGTTGGGAGCTCGCTGGAAATCTTAATTTTATAATGAAATTTCGAAAAGTTTTAAACATGAAGGCTAGAGAAGTAGGGGTTTACTTGTGCTCATGTTTTAAACATAGGTTCTCTCTCTCTCTCTCTCTCTCTCTCTCTCTCTCTCTCTCTCTCTCTATCTATATATATATATATATATATATATATATATATATATATATATATATATATATATATATATATATATATATATATATATATATACACACACACACTCATACACATACACAGATATATATACACATTATGTATATATATATATATATATATATATATATATATATATATATATAATGATCCAGGTTTTAATGGAAAGGCATTTTGATAACATTGCATTTATTCTAAAGCCGACGGTGCACATCACATGATGAATTCTCAAGGCTGAAAGCGGGTAACATAATAGATAATCGTATACGTTTTGTCACCAAAACTAGAAAAAATGTACAATTTCAAAAATTAACAAGTATATAAAAACAAAACACTGACACCATGAAAATATGGGACACCTAACCATATTGTAAGACTTCTGCAGGACTCTTTTTCGAGTGTATGTGTGCACAATTGTGAGAACTGTGGTGATACGGACCAGTCTACTAGACCATCCTAGCTGTGACGAGGTTACGGTATGTAAACGATCACACAGCGAGGTGAAAGCCAGAGAGAACCCTTCCCAGCCACATCAGGGGTGACCAACAAAAGGAAAGGGTTTGGTAATTAGCCCACAACCCCTTCCCCGCCTTGCAGGGGAAGGAGGGGATATTACATCTAATGTGTACCTGAAAGGCAACAAAGGTAGGGCACTCAAGTAATGAAACTCACCTGTGTCCGACATCTGGTTCAGCTTGTATGGCCTAACTCTCTGCCCGAGGGAAAGGGTAGGATGACAGCAGGGGGTGGGGGGAGCCAGTCACTCACCTTTCACGCCCAATCACGCACGTGCAACAGACAAGACGCAACTCTGTCCTATACGGGAGCTGGGTAAGTTACACAACTTGTTGAGCAGCCACCACTGGTCCCAAGGAGAAGGTACCCAAGGACTGATGGGTAACGTCCCTTAGGTAAAAAGAAGTGAATGTGGTCTGGCGTGACCACACCCCCTCCTTCAGTACCTGCTGAACCGACAGGTTCTTCTTGAATGCCAAAGAGGGCACAATCCCTCTGATTTCGTGAGCACGGGGGCGCAGAGGGCTGGTGAAGCCCTCACCAGCCGTTGCATACACTTTCGTGATAACCTCACGAAGCCAGAAAAAGATCGTGTTCTTGGACACCTCCTTCTTGGGGGTCTCGATGCTAACAAAGAGTCGCTGACACTCAGGCCTGAGGTGTCGTGATCTCTTCAGATAGCGCCGTAGTGCCCGTACAGGACAGAGTCATAACTCGTCAGGGTCATTATCTACAAAGTCACTCAGGGATGGGATCATGAAAGACTCAAACCGAGCGCCAGGGACCGCTGGGTTTTGAGTTTTCGCTACGAACTCTGGGACAAATTCGAGCATTACCGAAGCCCATCCCCTCGAGTGTTTAACTGAAAAGGAAAGTCCCTGTAATTCGCTAATCCTCTTCGCTGATGCCAGGGCTAGAAGGAAGACGGTCTTGAGAGTCAGATCCCTGTCTGTGGCCTCTCATAGTGGCTTGTAAGGGGCATGAGTTAGGCTCCACAAAACTAGAGACACGTCCCACTTGGGGTCCCTGAGTTCCTTGGGTGGGCAAGACCATTTGAAGCTCTTCATCAGCAAGGATATTTCCAGGGATGATGAAATATCGATGCCTTTCAGCTTCGGGACCAAGGCTAAGACCACCCTGTATCCTTTTACCGCTGAAACTGATAAGAGTTTCTCCCAACAAAGGAAGATGAGGAAATCTGCTACCTGCTGAAGAGTGGCTCCAACCGGAGAGTAACCCCATTGACGACACCAACCACAGAAGACAACCCTCTACCCTGGTAAATCGCTGCGGAGGACTTCCTGAGGTATCCTACCATCTCTGTCGTTGCCCGGTGAGAAAAGCCTCTCGCTCGCAAGGGATGGTGGATAACCTCCAGGCAAGAAGAGACAGAGAGGCCACAGTGTGGTGGTACTGTTCTATGTGGGGCTGACGAAGCAGGTTGTGCCAGAGGGGAAGTTCCCTCGGAATGTCGGAGAGCAGAGCCAGCAGGTCTGGATACCAAGCGGCTTCCGGACGCTTAGGGGCCACCAGGATCATTCGAAGGTTCGTCGACACCAGAACCCAACTGAGAACCTGGCGAAGGAGACAGAACAGAGGAAAGGCATACACTTCGAGGTTGTCCCACGAGTGTTAGAAGGCATCTTCTGCAGGTGCCCATGGGTCCGGTACAACAGAGAAGAAGGTCGGAAGCTTTCTGTCCGCCACGCTCTGATGGAGGGACCACTTGGACCCCACTATCTGATCCCAACAGCTGAACTGTCAGCCAGGACATTCCTCTTGCCTGGAATGTACCTGGCCGAGAGCTCCACAGAGTGGGCAACTGCCCATTGGTACACCTGCAACATCAACTCTTGAAGAGCTCAGGAGACAAGACCCCCTTGCTTGTTGACGTATGCCACCCGGTCGTGTTGTCACTCATCAACGCTACCGAGTGTCCCATCAAACGGTCTTGGAAGCACTGAAGACCTAAGAACTCTGCCTTCGTCTCTAAGACGTTGATGTGAAGGTGCCGGTCGTGTTGGTCCCACACGCCTGAAGTCAGCAACTCCTCCAGGTGTGCACCCCAGCCCTTCTTCGATGTGTCTGAAAAAAGAAGCAAGTCCAGGGGGCAAGAAGACAGAGATGTCCCTGTGCAAAGTTTCCTGTTGTCCAACCACCAGGCAAGATCATCCCTCACCTCCTGAGAGATGGGGACAAAAATCGACTGGGGTTCCCGAGACTGATCCCAGAAGTCCCTCAGTCTCCAGTGGAGAGACCGAAGGTGGAGTCGCCTATGACGACAGGTGACCAATCATGACTTGCCACTGTTGAGCAGGCTGGCCCTGTTGTGTCAGGAACTGCTTTGCCACCTCCTTGAACGTGGTGATCCAAGCCTGAGAAGGAAAGACTCTGCTTGCTGCCTTGTCAATCAGCATGCCCAGGTACTGAGACCTCTGTTTGGGAGTGAGATCCGACTTCCGAAAGTTGATCACGACACCCAGTTCGCGACACAACTTGAGGAGACGAACCCTGTCCTGTAGCAACTGCAAGCAGGAGCTTGCCAGGATTAGCCAATCGTCGAGATACCTCAGTAGACGTATCTCGCTCGAATGAGCCCAAACTGAAATGAGGGTGAACACTCTTGTAAACACCTTCGGAGCAATTGACAGACCGAAACAGAGAACCTTGTATCGGTAGACCACTCCGTTGAGGACAAAGCGAAGGTACCAATGAGACAACGGATGAACTGGCACCTGGAAGTATGCATCCATCAAATTGACCGTCAGCATGAAGTCGGTCTCCCTGACAGCCGACAGTACCATCTGTACCTTCTCCATTGTGAACCATGTCTGGCGAACGAAACGATTCAGGGGAGAGAGGTCGATCACCGGCCTCCAGCCACCAGAAGCCTTCTACACAAGAAAGATCCTGCTGTAGAAGCCCAGGGACCGATCCTCAACGACTTCGATGGCTCCCTTGCTCAACATAGTTTCGACCTCCTGAAGAAGGGCCTGTTTCTTCAGGGGGTCTTGGAGATAAGATGGGAACTGGACCGGAGTGTCGGTGAGGGGAGGCGGTGACTTGAAGGGTAGAAAATATCCCTCCCGAAGGACATCCACTACCCAGGTGTCCGCTCCGTATTGCTGCCACATTGCCCAATGGCTGGATAGGCATCCCCCCCCCACCGATGGCAGCATCTGAGGGGGCTCGTCATCCTTAGTGAGCTCCTCCCCTCTTCTTCTTGGCCTTACCTTTCCTTTTTTTGGGGGGACAGGTTGGCGAAAGGGACCCTGTGGTTCCTTTCACGGAGGCGAAGAAGCAGAGGGCTGGACTTTACCTCGAGCGCCTATCGAAGCACCAGACTTCTTCGGGACTGGGGTGTTAGCCTGGTTCACCGACCGGGCCGCAGACTGGGGTGTTAGCCTGGTTCACCGACCGGGCCGCAGGACGAGAGGGCTGCACATCACCTTTTCTTGCTGCCTGGTGGACAAGACGGTTGCGTTCGTCAGCCTTTCTCTTGTCCACAGCAGCATCCACCTCCCCCTTAGGAAAGAGGGAGGTGGAATCCAGAATGGGTCCATTACGTAGAGACACTGCAGCTTCTGCGCCTAGTGACCTGACGATCCGGGATAACACCGCATCCTTTCTCTTCAGCACCAGGTTCGGCCAGAGGTTTGCCGCCTGGTGGGTTATAAAGGAGATAGCCTTACCCCCAGACTGGCAAAGACTCCTGAAGTTCGGATCTTCGCTCTGGGTAGATGAGGCCGCAATTCTCGATATTAGGGTACTGGGTATTTTCGTCATCTAAAAAAGTATCAGAGTGATGATCATGTGTGAAAAGGAAAAATGTACCATCAGTATACCATTCGTAAAACAGAGAAGTTGAAGGGATGGCGATGGGAAGTTCCTCAGGTTTGACCTTCATCAGACTCTTCAAGAACTCCCTGGAGGAGTGCACAGTGGATAATTGCCCCCTTAGCTTTCACCCTCTATTTTACAAATGGTATATTGATGGTACGTTTGTCCTTTCCAGACATGATTATCACGCTTATACTTTTTTAGATGATGAAAACACCCAGATATCAAATTCACTCTTGAAAGGAGGAGTCCCACAACACTCTTCCTCTCTTGGACTCCCGAATCACAAGAGGTGAGCTAGGCTACCACGCTGGCATTTTCAGGAAAAGCTCTTTCACCGGCATGGTTACTAATTTCTACAGTTCCTGTTTCTTAAATTATAAGGTGAATTTCTTGACAGAGCATTCACTCTTACTTCCAGTTGGACTGCTTTTCACTATGAAACCACGTTCCTGACTAATTACTTCAAAAATAACTGTTTTCCACCTGTTATCCTTTATAGATCTACTTATAAACTGCTTAATCTCAAGACGAATGATCCACATACCGCTCCCAAACTATGTCTTTATGCAAATTTCACCTTCTTGCATGAAAATAAATTTAGAAGAAATTGTGTGTTTGTTTAATAGTTGCCAGCATTAAGTTTAAAACTCGTTCCGAGGAACCCACGAACCATCGGATCCTTATCCAAGTTCAAGGATATAGTGAGTCCCCTGCTTGCATCCAACGTGATTTATAAATAAATATACCTGTCCCTGATGTAGTCTGGGCATATATATTGGATGCACCAGGAGACTACTGAGGGTTCGAATCTGTTCTCATCAGGGGTGAGCTACAGAACTGGGAATAAAATGTCTAATCCTGACCAATCCAATATAAGACATCATGTAAAGATATGTACAGCGCATATAGATGTCAAAGATTTTGAAGTTATAGGACGAGTATTGAGTGAGGAGGAATTAACCATCTTTGAATCTATAATGATGAAACTGTCTTCTCCTACATTTAACAACCAATCTTCATCAACACGGATGTTCATTGCTTATGTTTATGTATTTCCTTCTCACTGTTATTTACTAATTTTTAGTCAAACCTTTACCACCAGTATGGGCAAGTGTCATTTTGTTGTTTGTATATATTTTTAAAATTAACCTTAACCTTTATTGGTGACAAAATGCATACGATTATTTATTATGTTACCTGCTTTCAGCCTTGAGAATGCATCACATGGTGTGCACCGTCGGTTTTAGAATAAATGCAATGTTATCAAAATGCCTTTCCCTTAAAACCTGGATCATGTGCCAACCGAGCCTTCATGTGTCCCCAAATATATATATATATATATATATATATATATATATATATATATATATATATATATATATATATATATATATATATATATATATATATTGCAACAGATGGGACCTCTTTTTCCAACCACCCATGTCTGTTTTACATCTGTAACATAATTGAGAAAGAAATAAAACTAATTTCAATTATTAGTTACTAGAACTGTGGGTTACCACTTGCCCCTTCATAAACTCTCTCCTTCCTTCCCCAAAATGGTTAAGCCTAACCCCTCTCTCTGTTCAAAGTGACTGCCTTGAGGCCTTGTTCCAGATGCCGTCCTCGGCGGCGACAGACAACGGGCAAGGAGGGGCCAAAAAAGAGAGGGTTAAGTGATGCCATGTGGTCATTACAGAAAACATGACAAAAATTGACCCTTGTGCCATCCAGAAGAGACACGATGCATAATCCCCGAAGGTTATTTATAGACGGTGCAATAGAAATCACGAGAGAGAACGCTTTGAACACCACCCGAGGACAGATGTCCTTACCTTGCCTGTCCTTTTGAACCTTCCACATGTTCGACCCTAGGCTCGAACCAGTATACCTTTGCAGTGGCATTTTAATTCCCTCCTTCATTGCCAGCTTCCTATCAAATGAGGACACCGTTATCTTGATGAAGGCAATGTGCGGGAATAAGGTTCTTTGTCAGTCACGATTCCTGTTATTTCTCTGTCTAGTATTTCATTTATTTTCCATTCTGCGATCACCTTCAGTAATTTGTATTGGAGCATTCAGTGTTAACGTAATTATGCATTTGTGTTGAACTGAGTTACTTGGCACCATCTGTGCATTCCTCAGTTTCCCTTTGAGCATCTTATTATTATTGCAAGTAACCATCTTGCATATTTTGCAGGTAGGGATCGACTGTGGAATCTCTCGGTTATATCCCTGTGCAGTCCCCCTTCTACCACTCCACTGCGATGTTTCTTGTTATGAAGACATCGTCCGAGTAGAAAATTTATTCTGTGTAGGATTCATTATTTTAGCAGGCCCTTATTATCACCTGCCCAGTAATTCGTCATTCTTCTGATCTGTGTTTGTTATGTAAATATAATTAGTTAAGAGAATCCTTGAGTTTACGTAATTTTCCCTCACATGAAGAAGGCCCTAAGCCATAGATTTCCCTTGTTTGTCTACGAATTGTCCTAATATTGAGTCAGATGTGTAATAAATAAAAGGAACACCCTACGTTCATCCATTGCCGCCCAGAATCAAGTAAGTATCCTCGGACATTCATAGAAATATATATATATATATATATATATATATATATATATATATATATATATATATATATATATATATATATATATATATATATATATATATATATATATCAATACAGCATGAAGGAACGTGTGCTTGAGAATATCACTAAGTCCACGTTGGAAGGTGAGTGAAAACCGGGACTTTGAACAAGTGCTTTCATAGTTTATTCTACATTTTCAAGTTCACACTGAATACAAAAGAAGTTGACAGAGACTTATATACAAAGACAGAAGGTGGGGATAGGGTTACAGTTTGTTAATTATATATATATATATATATATATATATATATATATATATATATATATATATATATATATATATATATATATATATATATATATATATATATATATATCCCAAGGCCTGTTTTCGAATCTGGGATTATAGAGAAAATGCTGAAGCTCCACAAACCTGGAAATATTTGTGTGAAATTGGGTAAAACAAAAATTATCAAAAAGAATTTTTTTGTTTGCTGTTTAATATATGATTATGATACATCAAGTTATTTTTGTTTTAAAACACCGATGAACAGTAGATATTAAAGTTTGGATAATGTTGTCAGACGAAAATTGATAAATTTTAAAAATGGTAATGATAATGTTCTAGGAATCACCCATTCAATAGAATAAACTGTCTTAGTGCTGAATGAAAAGAACGAATGTTTACAAATCTTGAATTTGATAATATAAAATTCTAATCCCCTTAGATTCAGCAGGACAACCTTATAAGATTAAATTCATTAAGTTTGATTTTAGAACGAGTGAGGTTATTATAAATAAAATCGGGAAATACTGAATTGGCTTGAGCGGCGTCTTGGAACTATTCATTTCTATATACTGCAGTAATGAAACTGTTGAATCTTGAACTGAATAGAAGAAAAATCTGGATCATGAAATTATATATGACTATATTATGAAAAGTATGGTTATTGATGACACATCCATGCATAAACTCTTTCATTTTTAAGTAAAAGCACACTGACAATTCTCAATGTTGCAAAATAACATTTCAGAAAATCTTGAAATCAATGACACGAAATTACATTGTTTCAAAGTTTAATACCAGGTTGGATTTAATGGTTTTCGTTGCTGACTGTCGCTTTATCGATATGACACTCTCATTAATTATATGAAATTCTCCTTATTTTCGTATTAAGCGGTTACGGTATTCAGTTAATTTCAATTGTTTTCCGTAATTCAGCGCCATCAGTAACGTTTCACCAAGGCAAATAATGTATTGAGAAGCTTCAAGTACCTCTCTGCAGCTATGGAATATTCAGTGCCCTAACTTATTTTAGTCTAATTGTCATTACAAATAGCTGCACAGAAGTGTCTTTGATTATACGTCATCAGTCAGTTATGCAACGATAACTAAGGTTTTCTGCCAAGTCTTACGTATTAGAACGATTAAATGCTCCCAGTGTCGACGGTGTCAAGTGGTAGAGGTCAGGTTTCTCTTTGTTGCAAAACGGTTTCTCTTCTTAATGAAACATTTTTTCCTTTATGTAAACGGGTTCATTTACTATAAAACCGTTTCTTCTTACTATAAAACCGTGATCTCTTTACTTAAATAGATGGTCTCTGCTATTCAACAGTTTTATCCACGTTAAAACCGTTGTCAGTACCTTTTAAGTTGATTTTTCCTCACTTAAAAATCGTGTACCTTAGTTGTAAAACCGTTTTTTCTCGACTGTAAAATCATAAAACGGAATTCCTGGAAAAATGTCATATTGTGAAAAAAAACTATTTTAGTTTGCGTAACCATCGATCTTGACAGGCAAATTATACCGAATGAATTATGTTGTAAACCTTTTGCAAGAGCGTGTAATTATGTCAAATTGCATAACACTTTTTTTTTTTAAAGCGTAAAACAGGTACATATTACACCGCACTGAAGATTGTAAGGGCGTGTGATCACAACAGCGCATTGCGCATTATTTCTCGACCAAGGAAGCGCAATTATTACACTACGTATTACGTTGTAATCCGTGGTAAGCAGTTTGACATAAGAGGATAGCGATTTTGTAAGGCGAATTGGGGGGAATATGTGCATAGGCCCTAATAAAGAGTTAATTGTCTATAAGGAGAATTATATATATATATATATATATATATATATATATATATATATATATATATATATATATATATATATATATATATAATATATATAATATATATATATTTGTTTTATATATATATATAAAAATGAACGTTTGTTTTCAAGTTTTTGCGTTATAGAAATATGAACCGCTTGACCGATCTAGACAAAATTTGGTACGTGGCCATCACTTGACCCAACTTAGATAATGGGGTAGGTTTCAAACCCATATCCCCCTCCCCTTCCCCTTCCCCCATCCCACCTTCCTCCTTACCTTTGTAATGTATGTGGTAACCTCTTGACCGATCTAGACAATTTGGCACGTGGCCATCATTTGACCCAACTTAGATAATAGGGCAGGTTTCAAAACCGTGATCCGTACCCCCTTCCCCTTCCCCTTCCCTTTCCCCATCCCCCTTCCCTTTGTAAATTCTGTGGTAATAAATTCTATAGGTTTATCATACCTTATTTTATGTACTCGATACCGTAGAAATAAATTATTAAAAATGCTTTTCTTTCATGTGATTAATAATTTTCATATCAAGGTTTGTGTTTAGGCTTAGTGGGGATGTGTTTAGGCTTAGTAGGGGTGTGTGTTTAGGTTTAGTGGGGATGTGTTTAGGTTTAGCAGGGGGTGTGTTTAGGTTTAGCAGGGGGTTGTGTTTAGGTTTAGCAGGGGGTTTGTTTAGGTTTAGCAGTGGGGATGTGTTTAGGCTTAGAAGAGGGTGTGTTTAGGTTTAGCAGGTGGGGTGTGTTTAGGTTTAGTGGGGATGTGTTTAGGTTTAGCAGGGGGTGTGTTTAGGTTTAGCAGGGGGGTGTGTTTAGGTTTAGTGGGGATGCATTTAGATTTAGCAGGGGGTGTGTTTAGGTTTAGCAGGGGTGTGTGTTTAGGTTTAGTGGGGATGTGTTTAGGTTTAGCAGGAGGTGTGTTTAGGTATAGCAGGGGGTGTGTTTAGGTTTAGTGGGGGTGTGTTTAGGTTTAGCAAGGGCCGGTGCTTAGGTTTAGTGGGGATGTGTTTAGAATTAGCAGGGGGTGTGTTTAGGTTTAGTGGGGATGTGTTTAGGTTTAACAGGGGGGTGTGTTTAGGTTTAGGGGGTGTGTTTAGGTTTAGTGGGTGGTGTGCTTAGGTTTAGTTGGGGTGTTTCAGTAAAGTTGGGGCGGGTAGTTTAGGTTTAGTGGGGAAGGGTAAATGGGACAGTCACCACAGCAATGTAGGGATAAAATGGGCAGTCACCACAGTAATACCTGAATAAAAGGGACAGCCAGTACAGTAACTCTTGGATAAATGCAACAGCCACCACTGTAATATCTAGATAAATGAGACAGTCACCACAGTAATACATAGATACCAGGGGACAGACAGAACAGTAATGCCTGCATAAATTGGAGAGTCACCACAGCAATGCATGGGGGACAGTCACCACAGTAACATCTGGATAAAATTGACAGTCACCACAGTTATACCTGGATAAAAGGGACAGTCAGCACAGTAATACCTGGATAAAAGGGACAGTCAGCACAGTAATACCTGGATAAAAGGGACAGTCAGCACAGTAATGTTTGGATAAAAGGGACAGTCAACACAGTAATACCTGGGTAAAAGGGGCAGTTAGCACAGTAATACCTGGATAAATGGGACAGTCTGCACAGTAATACACGGGTAAATGAGACAGTTACCATAGTAATAACTGGATAAAAGGGACAGTCAGCACAGTTTACACATGGGTGAATGGGACAGTTACCATAGTAATACCTGGATAAGAGGGACATTCATGGGTAAATGGGACAGATACCATTGTAATACCTGGATAAAAGGGACAGTCGGCACAGTAATACTTGGGTAAATGGGACAGTTACCATAGTAATACCCAGTCAGCACAGTAATAAATGGGTACATAGGAAAGTCAGCAGAGTAATACCTGGATAAAAGGGACAGTCACCACAGTAACATCTGGATAAATGTCAGTCATCACAGTAATAACTGGATAAATGTGACAGTCACCACAGTAATACCTGGATAAAAAGGACAGTCAGTACAGTCATACCTGGATAAATGGAACAGTCACCACAGTAATACCTGTATAAATGGGACAGTCACCACAGTAATGTCTGGATAAATGGGACAATCAGCAAAGTAATATTTCGATAAAAAGGGCAATTAGTAAAGTAATTTCTTGATAAAAGGGACAGTCACCACAGTAATACCTGAATAAATGGGACAGTCAACACAGTAATTCCTGGATAAAAGGGATGGTCAGTAAAAGGAGGTGCAGGAAAATTTTTCTGAGTTCTTCAGCACTAGCTGACCAACCTTTCTCTGAAGAACTCAGAGTTTTCTTGGGCAGCGCCAATTTTCTGGAGCAGCGCCAGTTTTTTTGGGCAGCACCAGCGCTTAGCTAACTAATATGTATATATATATATATATATATATATATATATATATATATATATATATATATATATGTGTGTGTGTGTGTGTGTGTGTGTGTGTGTGTGTGTGTGTGTGTGTTTTTATTTTAAATAATGAAAAAGGTAAAAACATGATGATTTTATGAACAAAGTTACAGCCACGGAGGAAAAGTGAAACAACTGAAATGCTAAGTACTTTTGTCTTATTACCAAGACATGGTCACAGCAACTAAAGATATACAGAGACAAGGGTGTATACATATGGTGAGTATAAGTCCCAAGGGAATGCAAAAAGTCTGGAAGGTCACAGAACAGTCAATGGATTAACATCGAAATCTACCTATTGGTAATCCTCTTTATTCTTTCTTTCAAATCCTTCTGGAACATGTTTTATTACCGGGTCAAAAGAAAATAACCCTTGGCTTATATTTTGGTTCTCATCCCAAGTCAACTGAATCATAATAGATTCTAACAAGTTCCTGGGAATAGTTTCATTACTTCGTAACATTACATTAGTTTGCATCTAAAATATTCTGTGGGACTTTTCACTTAGATTAAAAAATAGAGCATTAGTAGTCTGACCTGTTCGTACCGAATATTTGTGTTGTTTTAATCTGGTATTTAATAATTTACTGGTCTGACCTAAGTAAAATAAACCACAATCCATACAAGAAACTTAGTATATAATATTACTATCTTTTTGGGGGCTATTTCTTATAAGCATGTTTCTGATATTATTATATGTGAAGGATACTTTTGTATTAAAAAATGTTTAAAAAGTTTTACAGCTGAAATCCAAGAAAAAGTGATAAGCAAAGGGTGTTTGAGGACACTTCTTTTTTTTTTCATTCTGATGTTTCATAGAAGGTCTTCATAGTTCATTTTAAGAAACGTCCATAATGTGAGTTTGATAGCATAGATCTCTTCCTATATATATATATATATATATATATATATATATATATATATATATATATATATATATATATATATATGTACATATATATACTGTATATATACATATGTATACACACACACACACACACATATATATATATATATATATATATATATATATATATATATATATATATATATATATATATTATATTTGTGGATACATGTACACTCAAATATATACATATGTATATATATATATACATGTGTATATATATATATATATATATATGTATATATGTATATATATATATATATATGATTATTATCACTTTTGTACGTGATTCATTTATCACACATTACCACAGGTGAAAAAATAAGAAACAGGTCCTGACCGGTTTCGACTTTATTTCAAGCCATTGACGAAGGACTGATACAGAGTGTGAGAAGTCACAAATATATATACTACAAGAACAGTACTGATACACAACCGTTATATATCCCCACTCAGGCCAGGTGTGTCGATAGGAGTGGCCTTTAAAACTCATTTGGCTAAAAATCATATACATTGCTGATAAACAGACCATACCCCACCTCAGATCCACACCTGACAGGTGTCATGGATTTGGAAACTCATTAACATTACTACCCTCGTACTGTGTTTACAAATATGATAGTCCTATTTTCATACATCTCTACTGCCTACCTTAAAGTTTAAACAATTTACAAATTTCTTTTGATATTAAAGGATCAAGTTTATACATCCCTTGACTGATATTCATATTATGGTTGTAACTTTCTTTTATAAAGCTAGATTCAATGATGTTCCTTTCCAGTGCATTATTAGAATATACAATCCTTTGCCCTTCCCAGTTGATAGCATGATTGTTCTCACTAACATGTACAAATATACCACTGTTCCCTTGTGCATACCTCACATTTCTTATGTTGTTCAATTCTTTTTTTCCAGTGCTTTCCCAGTTTGGCCAATATAAAAGTTGTCACAAGACTTACACGGAATTTTATATACACACCCTTTAGTATTGTCTGGGGGAGTTCTTGATAAGTACATTTTTTCATTGTTGTATTGTTCTTAAATGCGACATTAACACCAAAATTCTTAAGAAGATGAGGATATCTTTCATATTATTATTATAAGGCAAAACAAGCAAATTTTTTTGTGTTGTAAGGTTCTTTCTGGTTTTGATACATAGTCTTTTTGCCTTCAAATGCACTGTTTAATACACTATCAGGATATTTCAATTTTTGCCTGCATTCCTAATCTTATCTATTTCATCATCAATATATTCAGGGCTACATACCCGTAATGCTCTTAAAAACATAGATGAAAACACTGACTTTTTAACCTTATTTGCTTTGTCCAGAATAGAAATGCACATAGGAAGAAATATTAGTGGGTTTTTCTATACACACTATATGTAAACCCACTACTATTTCTTCGTATGAGGACATCCAAAACGGTAAGCACCCATCATTTTCCATTTCCATCGTGAATTTAATTGATGGTACTAATTGATTTAACTTGGCAAAAAAGTTTTTACATCTTGGTTCCCTGGCCATACACAAATTATGTCGTCAACATACCTAAACCATGTTACATTACGTGGGATTATGTTGTTTAATATCTTCTTTTCAAAAAATTCCATATATAAGTTACTTAACACTGGACCTACACCCCGTTTCTTATTTTTTCACCTGTGGTAATGTGATGATATATATATATATATATATATATATATATATATATATATATATATATATATATATATATATATATATATATATATATATATATATAACATTGATAAATTTTCACATGATGCTTATAAATGCTATTCTATTGACTCTCGAGCGGATTTAACTCCTGTTTGGAACTTAGAAGACACGAGTTCGAATTCTTCTTAAGATGATGACAAGAATGGCCCTTTGAAGAACACAAACATACTTCCCTGCCACACGTTTTGCGAAGCAGGGTCTCATGGACATTTCCATAAATGTTTTTTTGGTAATACCTTTTATCTTTTTCTCAAAAAAAAGATAAATAAATAAATAGAAATAAAAATGGAGTTTACAGTTCACAGAACGGGCATATTTTGTCGTTCACAATATGCTGTGTTAAGACAAAATTTAGGATTTTTATGATTACGTGAAAATTATTAGATAATCTATGACCACAATGAATATAATGTTTGGATATTAAGTCGTTTTTAGGATACTGAGAATGGAGCACTTCTCTTTTGCTCGATAACTTTTTCTTTTCTCTTTACATGAAGGAAACGATCTTTTGATTCAAAGAGATCATTACCTTGAAGTTATCCCTCTCTCATATTGGTAACCAAATTAAATATTTCTTACTTAAGCAAAGAAAAATAAAATGGAATTTCCTACAGTTCTCAAAGATTTTGCTTAAAGCAACACCCCGTTTTAGCCTTTTCTTACCTAAAAAAAGGGACTACTTAGCTTTTGATAAAATGCCCCCCGTAGAAAGTCCATCAGTCCTTTTCATCTTTACGTTACAGGAGTTCCTTGGACATTGCTGACTGATCTCTCTCTCTCTCTCTCTCTCTCTCTCTCTCTCTCTCTCTCTCTCTCTCTCTCTCTCTCTCTCTCTCTCTCTCTCTCCAATTATCGCTGATAATTATAACCTTCTGTAGGGGTAAAGACAGATTTTGGTTCATACAAAATCATTATGAGATTACTGAATTCAACAAAATAATTAATAACAATGATTTTACTTGTATGTTAATTGACTGTTTGAAGGAACCCCTTACGGTATTACTCGTTTCTCTCAGTCATTTAGCTAGTAGTTTACTCAGATGTTTGTTGGCGTCACACCTAAATGTTTTTCATATATTAAGTAAAACTTTTCCCGTTAGGTGTCACACCTATTAGCCTAGTAGCTATATTTTCTGTCAGACATATATATATACATATTCTCTCTCTCTCTCTCTCTCTCTCTCTCTCTCTCTCTCTCTCTCTCTCTCTCTCTCTCTCTCTCTCTCTCTTTCCAAACAGCACAAATTCATTGTGTATAAAGCTGCTACTTTCACAGAGGAAATCAATGATACGGCAGGTTCAATGGAGGAGAATTTCTTTTGAACCTCCCATAGCATTGAGGTCCTCTGTGAATGTGTGTAATATATATATATATATATATATATATATATATATATATATATATATATATATATATATATATATTTATATATATATATGTATATATATAAATTATATATATATATATATATATATATATATATATATATATATATATATATATATATATATACACACACACACACACATTCTGAGAGGACCTCAATGATATGGGAGGTTTGAGATTCTCTCCATTGAACCCCTCCGTATATATATATATATATATATATATATATATATATATATATATATATATATATATATATATATATATATATATATATATATATATATATATATATATATATATATATAGTTATGCTTTAATATGCTTACTTCCTCATTTTTGCGTTCTGCATATCTACTGTATTTATATGTACACACACGCACATACATTAAGAAATGAATATATATCCAGCAATGAATTTATAAAAAAATCTCTCTCTCTCTCTCTCTCTCTCTCTCTCTCTCTCTCTCTCTCTCTCTCTCTCGCTCTCTCTCTCTCTCACAGACACACACACACACACCTCTGCGTCATTGTTTAAAAAGACAGAAGTCATGTCTTTTAATTCGACAATGGCTTACCGGAAAATATTCTTAAATTGGAACCTTTACGGAGTTGGTATTAAGACTGTTTGGCTTCCTTATTTAGTTTTAATTAAGGTAGAAGATGGTGTCCATTTCTCTCAACATTTGTTCTGTACATGCTGTTTCACAGGATGTATGTATAATTGTTTAGAGTTAAAATATATATATATATATATATATATATATATATATATATATATATATATATATATATATATATATATATATATATAATATATTTGTATGCTTGTAATGTATGTGTGGAGAGAATCAAGTCAGATTTAAAGAATTTGCTCAAGGCAATTCTTTTGTGCGGGATATTGAAACTACGTCTTAAAATTTTTTCATGGAATATATTTTTTTTAAGTTTTTCAATGTAATGTTTGAAATTGCTTCTTTCTTAAAAAGAGACAAATGTGTGTGATTGAATAGGTCAAAATACTTGTTTACTCTGGAGACCCGACAGAAGCATCAACTGAGCGTTATGGGTCAGCTTCTTTAAACCCTGACACCCCCTGATTGTTAATTGTTTGTCAGCTCAGCTCGTATATTAATGGGTAGTGTAAATCAACGTGACATAAATTTTCTTGACGAATCGGTCCTCGGAGGCTTTCCTGCCGAAAGCTGAACGCTGCGTTAGAGGAATTTATTTCTGGTGATAGAAACTCATTTCCCGCTATAATGTGGTTCGGATTCCACAATAAGCTGTAGGTACCGTTGCTAAGTAACCAATTTGTTCTTAGCCACGTAAAATAAGTCTAATCCTTCGGGCCAGCCCTAGGAGAGCTGTTAATCAGCTCAGTGGTCTGGTAAAACTAAGGTATACTTAACGATGCGTCTTACGATTTCGTTTTCTGGCTTCGTAAAGCGCGTTTCTTCCAACCCCTGCATCTTTTTGCTCATATGCCACTAACATGCTCAACCCCAGATTTGCCACAAGTGATATTTACTGTACCAATAACAGGCGAAAAAATGTTCTCTGTGAGAGGCTAAACGTGAAATGCAAGTAAGATAATTTGAATACAACTATTTTGAGGTGTTATGGAGGGAATTTCTTGAGGACATGAATTTCAAACTTTAATATTTTTGTTAGAATTTCGTTTTCGAACTTAATCATGCAGTATAAGGTTGGTCTGGAGATTTCCAATCTTTGATTTGGCACTCATTGTTTGGCTTGATTTGTCTGAAAAAGGGTTTCTAAGAAATTTTCAAGTCGCTCTCTTTGATGTTAATGGATGCTCGAAAAATCTGAGTAGTTCAAGTACCTTTTACTGATTTTAGTTTGAGTCTCCGGAGGGGCTTATTTCGGGTCACTGAAAATGTTTAATTATGGCATTGCGTTTCTATTTACCTGATGTTTCTAACACAGTTGCTTATTTTGCCCTGGGTGGATACTGGCATTCACTTTTGGCTTCTATGTTCCTCTTCGATGTAATCTTCACAGCAAAGACCACAGGAGTTTCTTGAAGTGATGTCGGTTCCCCGATGACGGTTAAAATTAGAAGTAACGCCCCTGCCTTTAAAAAAAAAAAAAATAATTCCGATCATAACCGGGACTTGCAATATACCGCGCGAGGAGTGTGAGGTGTGGTGTGCCAGCTGAATACTCACCATCGTCACTGTGTAGGCGAGCATGTTTTTATGAGAATTATTTTTCGTTGTTCAGACAAGACCAGTCCCTAAATCAGCGAGAGCATGTCTTGTTAACGGAAAAGACTCGTCAGTTTTATGTTACGTTAACCATGTTCAGTACCATGGCTTGGTCATCCTCATATCAAAGGTTGATAATTTTTTTTAGAATTTAATCTTTTTTATAGAAGAAACAATAATGTTTTTAAACAATAACAACCAATCTTAATTAGTTAGGAGGACACTTTAAAAGCTGCAACTTTTGATAGAAAGAATCTCGATTTTCATCCGTAAATATACGAACACTGTCATGATGATGTGCTCTGCAATAGCACTTACACGGCAGAGATCTTGCTAGAAAGGACCACTCACATTCATACATCAGGCAGCCCCATGATGGTCTGGTAATTAAAGCAATCTCAAACTTTAATTACCTCCTGAGCGGTCTCGAAGTGATTTCCTTCTATTCACAAAATGGTATAATGCAACTTCTCTCTTAGTAAAGAAACGGGGGAAAAAGGCCCTAAGATCCACGGGGAGACATCAGCTATCGATTTCTGATTGGTTCAGGCACGAATCCCAAGCCAACCACCGGTCGTGAAAACACGTTGGCTGATTTTGCGCCTGCTAGTTTTGCATCCGAAAGATACTGTAGTTGAGTCGACAGCCACCCAATTAGGCCCGTCAACTTCAACGTGTCTGCTTGTGACGTCACGTGAAAGCTTAAGGGGTTGTCGTGTCTCACCGGATGATTCTGCATACAATATTTTTTATTTAGGGATGGTTCACCCTCTCCCTCTCTCACGAGGAGGAGGAGGAGGAGGAGGAGGGCGTACAACCGTCACCTAAAAGGAAGATGTTATTAAAAAGTTAATTACTCTTTTGGGCAACATTTACCCGTCTTTTTCTCTCAAAATTATGTCAGTGTCTGAAAAATTATGCATATTGCTTACACCAAAGATTTTTTTTACATTTTCTTTCAAAATTTTACTCGATATTTCTGTCATCTTTCATTTCAAAGACTCCTACACTTATCGACGGGGGAGCCGTACCAGTGGAGTCGATATCTGAAATAGCTCTCTCTGCAGGATCCTCACGTTGCAATTGTAGGTGAGGTCTCTCTCTCTCTCTCTCTCTCTCTCTCTCTCTCTCTCTCTCTCTCTCTCTCTCTCTCTCTCTCTCTCTCTCTCTCTGAAATTTATTTATAGATATCAGAATTAATAATCTTGCTGGAATCATTATCTTACTCTTAGAATTCATGTTTTTCTCCCTTTTGGATGTTAGCCTTGGGACTGGAAAGTACGGTATATTAGATAAACTGGGCTCCAATACTCGAGACAGAGAGGAAAATGATTATGTTACCGTCAGATACGGGTAATAAATTTACTTGATATGGTATGAAAATTCATTTAAGCATCGGCGGGACCTTTTGTTCTACTCAAACGCATTTTACCGGAAAATTGCTTACCAGCCTCATGCTCCCTCTGCACGCATATAGAGACTGTGGAGAATTATATACCATGGTTCAAGCGATTCGTGGCTGTCACCCAAATTACTATAGTCAAAACAAATATATATATATATATATATATATATATATATATATATATATACATACATACATATATATATATGACCTGTAACCATTATATATTAATCGTTGGTTTTTGTTTCTATACCTGCTGAGAAAAACAAGCGGATTGTGGTCAGTTAGAATTTTAATAGGAGACCCTGTCGAAGAAAGATAAACCTGAAAATGGTTATCAGCTAAATCTGACGCTAAAGTTTCTTTCTTCACTGTGGAATACCTACGTTGGGCGGAGGACAATTTTTTGGGAAAGAAAGCAGCAGGATGAGAAAATCCCTGTTCGTCCTTCTGTAATAACACCGCTCCCACACCAACATCAATCGCATCAGTGGCAAGCGAGAATGGAATGTCAAAATCAGGGGCTCTCAAAATGGGGAAATTAACCAATACACGTTTTAATTGTTCAAAGGCGTTTTGTGTTTGATTAGTCCAATTAAACAATATAAATTACGCAATGATTTAGTCAGAGGTTCAACAGTATCAGAAAAATTCTTAGCAAACCTGCGATAATACTCTACCAAACCAAGGAACTCTCTGACGTCCCTCCGACACTTTGGATTTTCAATATTCTTAAAATGGCCTCCACGTTTGCCTGCTTCAGAGAAACCTTACCACAACCGACTTCATGACCCAAATATACCACCTTTGCTCTGGCAAACTCACCCTTCTTTAAGTTAATTACTGAACCAGCTTTTTTCAAAACCTCGAACAATGCTCTGGTGCGTTTTAGATGGGTGTCCCAGTCATCGCTATAAATTACAATATCGTCAATATAAACAACACATCCCTCTACATTATGTAACAACGCATTCATTAACCTTTGAAAAGTAGCGGCCGCGTTCTTCAGACCGAAAGGCATCACTCTCCTGTCACAAAAGCTGACAAGGCCTTCACCCGGTTAGACAGAGGAACTTGACAATACCCTTTCGACTCGTCGAATTTACTAATATATTTCGACTTGCCCATCTTGCCAATACAATTTTCAATTCAAGGTGATGGATAACAATCAGGTCTGGGAACCTCATTCACCTTACGGTAATCAAAACAACCTGAATCCCCGTCGGGTTTCTTGACCAATACAACAGGCGGTGACCGGGACTCTTCTTGGGCTCAGTCAGACCGCGCTTCAACCTGTAGTCGGCCTCCTTAGCTACAACAGCATTCTTAAAACTTCAACCTGTAAGAGGTTTTACGGGTGAGGCATTCCCAACGTCAACGTCATGTTCAGGGGCAAATGTCTGTCCCGGTACATTTAAAAATAATTCCTTATATTTAAATACCAATTTCTTCCAAGACCTTTGTTCTACACTACAGCGAAGTCACATTAGCAAAATTTTTGAACCCTTATTATCAAAAGCCATTCAATCCCATCAAAACAGTTATCAGCATTTTCGCCCTCTGGAAAAGAAAATCCCTCAGTATTATCAAAACTTACTGCATCCAATGGTCGCCACGGGAATGACTTCTCCCGTTCCCTTAATGCCCTCAACATATTTATATGACAAAGCTGAAAAGGTTTCCTTCTCTCAGGTGTCTCTACTAAATAATTAACCTCGCTAATTTCTTCAAAATTTTTCACGGACCTGAAAAATAAGCTTTTAATGGATTTCCTGGAATAGGTAACAAAACCAATGCCTTACCGCCTACCGCAAAGTCGCGTGCTTTAGCCCTTCTGTCAAACAAGAACTTCATTCTTTTTTGACTACACAATAAATTTTCACCTGCAAATTTCCACGCCTTGGTCAGCACCTAAATTAGATACATAATCTAATAATTTAATCTCAGGGATGTCTCCCCCCCAGGACTCTCTAACCACATCAAGAGGTCCACGTACACGATGTCCAAAAACGAGACTGAAAGACGAAAAACCTAAATAGTGACTCAGGACAGAACGAAAAGTGAACAACAAATAAGGTAATTCCTTATCCCATTCAGACCCATTAATCAGACAATACTTCTTTATCGTAGATTTCAGGGTTTGATGAAATCTTTCTGAGTTCCTGACTTTCCGGACGATGCGGAGAAGTTACATGCACGCATTCACTCAAAAACGTATTGCAGCAAGTTCCAGAAGTTTTCGTTCACTTAACAATAATTTATTCTTTTGATATATTCAAGGAAATGTAATTTTCTTATTCGATTTCGGTTATTAATCATACGGTTAACAGTATAAAAAAGAACGGTGACGAAAAATTCATATTACAAAAAATGACGAAACATTTTGAAAAATTTCATTTCAGATGATTGGGCAAAAGAATCAAAGAAGAAACTATATTTCGAATCCAAATAAAAGCATATTAACTAATAGAATGTTATTGAATAATCTTCAACGAAATTATATAAATAAAGAAAGAAATAATTCTACCATGATCGTTGTCAAAAATACAAAAAAAGAACAATCTCCTAACGTCGTATGTTATAGTGTGACGCCACACTCGGGCGGCAAAGCTCAACTGTCTCGATTGTCAACTTGCACCGATAAGATCGGTACCACACTACAGTGGCGGCAAAAATAATCTTAACAGCAGAAATAATGGTAACATAT
>NC_089743.1:3450000-3502500 GCF_040412425.1 Macrobrachium rosenbergii
TCAGGTTCCAACTTTTTAGACTTGTATGGCCCAATTAGAGACCTGCTCGATCCCGACGAGAGTCAGAAATTTATTTCTGTTCCACACGTGATTGTGTGTTGATGATTTCTATCTTATTCACTCAGAAGGGATAATTCGAATGAAATGTTGTCTATTGGGTCATTGCTGAGTCGGAAGTTGGGGAAAACTCGCTGGTATGCAAGCAGTTAGCTTGCCCAGGTAATCCAGTTGCTCTCAGGTTCCAACTTTTTAGACTTGTATGGCCCAGTGGGTAACGCCCTTGCTTTCCACCTGAGAGACCTGGGTTCGATCCCGACGTGAGTCAGAAATTTATTTATATATGTGTGTGTGTGTGTGTGTGTGTGTGTGTGTGTGTTGTGTTTGTGCGTACTGTACATGAAGACTGAGTAATCAAGAAATTAAAAGGTCATTGTGGCTGTTACAAATATATAGATATTGTAATTAAAAATAAAACTTGCAGTTATCCATTTTGAATCTGTGGAACCTCTACTCGACTCGAATAACTAATAGCCTTTATCTTGTTAATTATTAACAAACTGATTTCTTTCGTTTTTTTATGTTTGATATCGAATTTATCTGCAGGTATCCATATTTATTTATAATTCCATAATAACATTGCAGCTTAATTGATAATAGATAACGTCCGTTAAATTTCCCAAATTACATATCCGTCGTTCATGTAAATGATATCCTAATTACTGAATCAATCACTCATTTTTTAACGGGGGGAGGGGAAGTGTAGTTAGAGAAGCAGATAAGTTTGGGGGAGGGTGCTGGGCCATTATAGTCCGAAAAAGTGAGCAATATATTTTAACTGGAGAGGGGACATGACTTCTTTGCAAAAGCTACTAATTAACCCACTGACGTCCTCCGATATTACTTATCGACCTCTGCTTGTCAACATAAATTGGCCAATGGCTGTGCACCATTAGGCAACGATGGAAAAAGCTAATAGAACCCGAAAACAATAAGAACATGAAACACTATCGGTACAAAATGACTGAATTATATTGCTAATGAAATTTCTCAATGCATCGTAGACCGAGAGAGAGAGAGAGGAGAGAGAGAGAGAGATTCCGTATTTCTAGCCTCTAGGTTCACCGATGTATCCTTTTAACCAATCAGATATTCTGGAGTTTGACAATAACTTATGGTCCAGAACGAAGTTAAAAGCTCACCCTTTTAAACCTTTGTAATAAGTAATGACTGACGCAGTTCGTTCACTGATGAGTAATTGAATTGATTTGTCCAGAATTTTGCTTGTCCTTTACCTGGGATAACTAAATTTAGGAGGAAACCATCAAAGTAATTATGACGCATTTCGAGTAAAAGCCGAGTGTTTGTGAAATTGGTTCCAGGTTTATCTCAAATCCTTTTTCTTGGAACCAGCTCGGCTTACTGCAGGAATTTCTTGTAGCCCATTCTGCAGAAACACTGAAGTCTTAATTTCCCTTCAGGGAGAAGGACTCAGTCATTATATTTAAGGCTAAGAGTTATTCTTGCTGCAAATATGCAGAAAGCTTTTGGTGAAAGGCTGACGAGAGAGAGAGAGAGAGAGAGAGAGAGAGAGAGAGAGAGAGAGAGAGAGAGAGAAATACACACACACACATATAGATGCACACAAACACAAACATTATTCATATACCGGGTGTTTCGAAATTAGAGCCCCCCCCCCTTCCACAGAACAAATGGAAAGTTGTGAAGTACATTATTTTTAGTTTTTATTAAGCTATTTTTCATTTTACATTTTTTGTATTTTCAGACTGAGTGACGGAGTTAGATACAGCCATGGCTAACGACTCAGAGGAAACCAGATGGACTGACCGAATCCGGGCTATAACCTTTAGAGAGGCCAGGGATGCTGGCGCATCCTTCATTTCACGTTCCTGGATAGCTAAATACATTTAAAGAGATGAATCCTTTGCTAAAAGAAACTGAAACAAAAATCCATATGACTGTCATCGTGAAAAGAGCGAGAATCTTGGAAGGCCTGAAGTCCTTTCTCAGGAGTCAAAATACATCATAGCTGAGGCAGTGGGTAGACCAAGAAAGTCTTTATGTAAATTGGCGCTTGAACTAGAAACAAAAAGGGGAAAGAAGAGAAGTTATAGTGCTGTATATTGTGAGTTGAAAAAATCTGGTATCAAGCCATTTCATGTTATCAGCAAGCCCAACATCACTCAGCAACAGAGAGAAGACCGTGCATGGTTTTGTGATTCATTTCTTAAAGATTGGGATGAAGCTGACTTTCTCCATGTTGCCACATCAGATGAATTCTTCATTTACACAGTCAGGAAGCCAAATCATTTGGGTGGCAAAGTTGGATGATATCAGTGATGATGTGCGCTATCACCAAGTTGTGAAATTTCCTGAATGTTTGGGAATTTTTCTCTGTTTCACAGCCAAACAGTTAATGTGGATCATCAAAGAAAAAGGACAGTCATGGAATGGCGAATACTTCAGAGAAACTGTGCTTATTGGTGGAGTATTTGCTTTCCTCAAAGATCCTGAAAATGTGTTATCTGTTGAAGAAGTCACATTTTTGCATGATAAGGCTCTTCAGACACAGGAGCTGCTTCGAAACAGTGGCATCGATTTCTTCTCGTCAAGTGAATTTCCAGGTATCTCCCCTGACATTAATGTGTGTGAAAACATTGGTAGTATCTTAAAGGATCGTGTTGGTCCACGCACAGTGAACTATGATGGTATACCAAGCCTCAACGACTTGCGAAGAGAGGTGACCGAAGTGCTCAAGGAAATGGAGTTTGAGTCTCAGATTTTTTGCGATTTGCTGAAATCATACCCTTCAAGAATGCAGGCTGTGGTACAGGCAGATGGAGGCCACACAAAATATTAAATATTCAGAGAGAAACTTAAATAAATACCTGTTCTGAATTACTTTTGTTTTTGTCCATATCAATTTTAGTTTATGCTGTAGAGAGGGGGTTCTCTAATTTCGAAACACCCTGTACTGTATGTTTATATGAAACATTAACTAGTAAGAAGGGATATCTTCGGTCCCCGACTGAGAACAACCAGTTGCAACCCACTGTCTCTGTTTCTATGTTGACCGAAACCGGAAAATAGTACCTGGCAGTTAAATGACTGTTGGGATTAGCAACCAAAGTAAAGAAAGGCGAGTGTTAAGTACATCATCCCATAAATAAAGAAATATATATCTATATATATATATATATATATATATATATATATATATATATATATATATATATATATATATATATGATGGATCTGTAATAGTCGAACTTGGACGGATGACAGCTTCTGGTAACTATGTATGGAATAAACTATATATATATATATATATATATATATATATATATATATATATATATATATATATATATATATATATATATATATATATATATATATATAAATATATATATATATATATATATATATATATATATATATATATATATATATATATATATATGCTTAAAAAATCACAGTAGATGCACGTGACTTCAATGTATAAGCGAATCCCACAGGCAATTAACCATCTGGTATTCAAGGTTATGTATGTTTTTGGATTTTGTAGGCCTAAACTTTAGTATTTCTTTTTGTTGGTCTTAGGTTCAGTTTGCGACAGCTCGATCCCGGATTATCCTGGATTAACTTTCTCTTTATTACCCTTTGACAACTGACCATCTGGTATTCTTGTTCTTTTTGTTTACTTTGTAACCTTCTTTATATTTGTGTCTCATTGGTGCCCCGACGACGCGTCAATAAACGTGAAAGCGCTTGGTACTGAACTTCTGCCTGTCTTTTTTCCTGTAGGATTCGCTTATATATATATATATATATATATATATATATATATATATATATATATATATATATATATATATATATATATATATATATATCTGTGTGTGTGTATGTATATATATATACACATACATATATACATACATACATGTAAATATACATATATACATATATGCTCACAAACAATTATCAAGACACAGTTATTGTTTAAACCTGAATTCACTATGCCTTGTGAATAACATATACTCAAGGGAAATAAAACTGCTAAGTGCTCCTGTGCCGTCACAGAAGTTATAATTCTCCCTGGGAGTAAGTTATCCTGAAGATATTGTGAATTAGAAATTAAACGGTGTTTGGCGTTTCAGTATTCGTCAGTATATGTATCTAGTAGAATAGTGACCATTAGATTATACATACATACGAGTGTATGTATGTATGTACGTATATATATATATATGTATGTATGTATGTGTATGTATATATATATATATATATATATATATATATATATATATATATATATATATATATATATATATAAAATATATATACCCAAAAATACTAAATATCGAGGTCACTTCACCTCAGGAATATCTTACAACCCAAATGGAACTGTAACTGATAAGTGCACGTGCCCCAGTCAGAGTGGTTGTCAAACCAAGAGAGTAATTTCATTATGCAAATTTCTCCTTATTTGAAAACTGAGAGTCGAATGAGCTCCACAAAGCAATTTGAGAGTGAAACTGGACCACGACTAGAAATTCTGTAATGCGTGTCGAACCAGTACTGGGTTATTCCGTGATGCAAGGCGAATCCAAATCCAGTAATTGAAAGATGCAAATGAAACCTGGTGTCGGTAATGACGTGATGCAAAATAAACCCACGGCAGCCATTCGTTGAGGGAAATCAATACTGGATTTACCAGTTTTTTTTAGTTAGACTTCAACTGAGACGATAGTAAAGAAATTTCACTGAAACAGAAAGAGCATTGACGATTTTTAAATCAAAATTAAAACCACTACTGTACTTATGAATTATGAGGATATTTAAGGATATTTAACACCGCACAGTTTTAAGAAGAAATTCGAACTTGGACTCAGAAGTTCCAAATGACCACAAACAAACATCAAGTTGAACCTGATATTAGCAAATGGAACTCCCGTGAAACGATCGAAAGTTTCAATCCAACACTGAATCGGTGACTTCATATTTCAAGGTACATCCAAAAATACCAATTACGAGATGCAAGTGAAAAACTTGGCAACTTCAGGATGCAAAATAAACCCGAGACAGCAATTAAGAGGTGTCAGTGGATCGAAAAATACCTTCACCTAACTCATAACTTACCCAAACCAAACCAGTTAGTTATGTGAACCGAATCCGTAATGATCGTAACTTTATTACCATGGCTGTTTTTCATAGCATCTACATTCCATATCATCATACTAATGACTTCCATAATTAAAATTAATCGTAATAATTTTAATCTTCCACCAGGTTCAATCCCAGTGCCGTCACCCTTTGGAAATCGATACGTCTACAGGACGCATCGTGGTGACTAAACGTCTTTTGTCACCTAAAATCCCTAATGTTTAAAATGCTCCAACCCCCAACCACCCCCATCAAATGAACCACCACGTGAGCGTTACTTTTTCGTCTCGATTTACATACAAACATTTGAAAGTTGACAGTAACGGTTAGGCTTCTTTTTTAAACATGCTTAGAAATTAACAAGCGAAACGTCCATCACGGCATATATATATATATATATATATATATATATATATATATATATATATATATATATATATATATATATATATATATATATATATATATATATATATACTGTAATATATAAATAAATATAAACACATATATACATATATATCATATATGTATGTGTATATATGTATATATATATATATATATATATATATATATATATATATATATATATATATATATATATATATATATATATATATATATATATATATATATATAAATGAATAAATGAGTAAATGAGTGCGCGCTAAGGGGAAGAGCGGCTACGTAGCGGTGGATCCCAGGCCTTTTCCATATTTTCCAATATTGTAATATCATGATGAATATCCAAAAAGGTCATTCTGCCATCACTGTGATGTAGCATATTGCCAACTAACGAGACCATGACATGAACATTTTAGCGAGGAATCTCCATCCCGCCAATCACAGACAGCTTCATTGACATCGGCTGTGGATATTTACCATCAGATCCAAGAAACACAGACAACATAGGTAGAATGTGATGAATTTACCATTTGACATCGTTTTAGAGCATCTGTTTGCACAAGTTTTCCCCAGTCTAAGATCAGTCTTTTGATCATCTTCTTACTCGGTATCTGTGTGTATATTATATGCGTGTGATATTATGTAACCCATGTGCGGGGCATTAGTAAGTGGGCATATATCCTTAAGCTTCACTTCAAGTCATCTTTACGAAAGATTTTAAAACGTTAAAATTTCATCATTTCCTGTATTTTTTTTGTCCCTTATTTACATGGAATCATTCATTCTCTCATTGGACAGACGCTTGGTGTTTTCCATGAAATTGATGCCTTGTGGTTTATTCTGTAAAGTGTAAATTGAATTCTGACATTTATAGAATTTTATTTATATGTTGTATGTTTTGTGTGTATGAGCGTTCAGATTTTTATTGACAGTAAATTGCACCATTTTCCTCTGTAGAATTAGGTGTAACAAGAATTAATTACCAAGCGTATGACATTGTAATTGCCTTGGCTGCAGGGTCAATCAAAATTGAAGTGATGAAAAATCACCCTTCTGTTATAAATGGAGTGTAATGGATTGATCTCTGTGGGGAATAGAATATAATTCAGTTGCACGTTGATGTTCGTAACAGGATGAAAGCACTAATATTTTGCCTTGTTTTGGGTGAATTGTGATATTCGGAAAATCTAATAAGTCATTTATCGTAGATAAAATTCTCTTACCTAAAACTTGACAAAAATTTATTTTTGAATATTGCAGAGGATATTGTGTAAAACCATTGTAAAAACCATTTAATGTCATTTAACGTTTAATTCAAATTGTCATGTTAATGTCATTTAATGTTTATTGTTTAAAATTTTATGTAATTATATATATATATATATATATATATATATATATATATATATGTATATATATATATATATACTCGTACATACTATGAGATGGCGCATTCTTACATAGAGAATGCTTTTATTTTAACTGGAATGTCAGTCTGGTTTGGTACTCGAGCTAGTGTCGGAACAACGAAAGAGAAAAAGATATTGCTTACTTACAAATCTGTGCAGTTATGAGTGTGCTGGGAAATACGTAAATGGGGTATGGGTATTAGGATATACGCAGGTGACAGCTGGCAATGTCTAATTGTTGTGCCTCATTAAATCGCGGGAGGGAAGCGTCCTTCCATTTCCCATGGATTATTGACCAGGGGACACTGGGCAACAGTGTCGTTTTCATTTTGAATGGATAATGGAAGTGAAGACTAGAGAAGATAAAGTTGAGTGAGTCAGGTAACGGTAAGTAGAGTTATTACAGATACGCGCGTAAAGCGCTCAGCGCGGGAGTGAGTTTTTTTTTTTTTTTTTTTTTTTTTTTTTTTTGTGTCTCCAGCACGTGTTCCCCAGTCACATAGTTGAGGTTACAACCAGCTTTCTTTCTTTTGAAGAATGGTGTTGATTTTAACATAATTAAGAACGAAAGAATGGGTGTATTTTAAGAATGTTGTTGATTTTAACATACTTAAGAACGAAAGAATGGGCGTAGTAGCTTTACGTAGCATTGCGTCCTTGTTGAAAGTATGTTTTCATGCTTTTGAGCTCGTGCGGTGGTCGACAAGACAACTAAACTGAAGTGTCATGGTACATTTAGATGCTTAGTGCTGATGGACAAACCGGCAAATACTTGGTTGAGTCAATTTTTACAGTCAGGTTTTGCCTGTTTCTAGTGCACTGCCTTACAGTCTTCCTTAGCAATTTTGAACATTTTGGAAATTATACGGCATTACATCTCGAAATTTTACCCGATATAAATATTTTGAGAACGGACTGGGGATAGTTCAGTTTTTAAAGTCTTATTATTGATGTTATTGAATGTTCGGGATTAAAATTCTTTAGCTGTGTATAAGGACTTGCCCTTAAAAATCGTAAACGGTCCCTCATAATAAAGACTTTTTTGGAGGGTAATTCTAGAATCATAGCCAAGGTGAGAACATGATTTGGTATGCAGTTCTAAGGTATTTTTATCTATACTTTTTATTGTATTACACTTTATTATTAATATTATTAATATTATGTTTGGGAGAAGGCACTCTTTGAGACATAGTTCACTGATAAGAATGACAGTTTATGTACCACTGAGCTTATACTGCGCCCTCACAATTTGGCGCCTAAGTTTCTTCGTTTCAGCAGATAATCATATAGCATCTGACCGAAGTTCGTTTATTATCCCGCTAAAATTTACGGAGGGTGAATGGCACCAGGGGTACTTACATGGATGTAACCTGGGTGCCATCGGGATAATAAATATACGTTGGTTGTTAGCTTTATGATTTGCCTGCTGAAACGAAGAAACTCATACGGAAGGTTGACAAGGCGCAGTATAAACTCAACGGCATACAAACTGCCATTCTTTTGGATAAATTCTTATTATTATTATTATTATTATTATTATTATTATTATTATTATGATGATGATGATGATGATGATGATTCTGGGATTGAATCTACTTAAAGAGGTAGAAGTGCCCTTGCCTATCCATTGATTTATGTCATGGAAATCACTATTAGGAAACTTACATGACAAGATCAGAGAGACAAGCCAGTTGCAAAGGGAATATAATCATCATTTTATGGGAGACGCATCATGGTTTCTGAAGCAGAGGCAGGAAAATAAGACTGAGGGCAGAAATGGCGACGAGGACTTTGGCAGTTGATTTGTCTGAAAGGATTTTCTCTATTCCTAAATGATATGATAATTTTTTCAAGTGTGTTGTCGAAATATTGTTAACAAACTAGAAATAAATAATTTCTTTTCCAAAATAATATTGAGAATGACTTCCAACGACGACCTTATGGACATCTCATTAAGGAGGTAAAAACTGAAAAATCCTTGTTAAACGGAGTGTGGGGCTTGCATCTTTAGAGAAATTGTTTCTTCTTTTTTTTAGTTTGTGAGGATTTAGACAAGAGACAATTACTGAAAATGGCTCGCTTCCATTTGGGATAAAGATTTTTTTATTGACCTCCTTAGCTAAAGGAGACTGGGGATTCCGTTGTTGGGCGGATGATGGAAATTTCTCCATTCAAGGAAGACTTATGGAAACCTTTTTTCAGGAAGGTGTGAGGGAGAAATGAATGTTTTCTCTGCGTCATCTGCTGGGAATTGATCAAGGGTTATAAATTTTTCCTATATTAATGGCAGGCGATGTGACTTTTGCGCCATCACATAAAAATGTGATTTTGTATTTTTTATGTATAAGTGGATATTTTGATAGTTCTGATTGTCTGGTCTTTGGAATAATGTTGCTAAGTTAAGTATACCTTAGTTTAACCAGACCACTGAGCTGATTAACAGCTCTCATAGGGCTGGCCCGAAGGATTAGACTTATTTTACGTGGCTAAGAACCAATTGGTTACCTAGCAACGGGACCTACAGCTTATTGTGGAATCCGAACCATATTATACCGAGAAATGAATTTCTAGGTTGCACCATAAATGATGCGATGGTATAAAAGATGATGAGCCAATTTCTGTAAACTTATGCAGACATTAATAAATACTGCTATATATTTATTGTTGTGGAACATTTGAAAAATTAGTGAGCAGATGTTAATTAGAGATTATTGTGTGAGAAAATATTGAAATGAATTCATTATTTTGGGTAATAATTACACATAATGAATTCATGATGATACCTGAAGTATACGAAAGCACCATCCGAAGTAATTATTATCATAAGAATTTTTAATTCCCTGTAGATTAACATTTCACCTTTGATAGTGAAACGGGAACATTTGTGTCCTGACAACATTCAAGTGATGTAGCAAAGGCTCAATACATGAAGACTGACAGTTCGTTCATCTCCTAACCGGCTCAGATCGTTTATTTATTTCCCGTAATTGTAATTGATGATGAAATATTTAAATAGTCACCAGTAATAACTCTTTATGTTTATTAGATCTCTGATGCTTATTACATTCCCCGATCAGCCAAGTTTCCAAGACACAGGGATATTAGATGTCAGTAACAAAGTGAATGCGTACTTATTTGATGGTTATAAGGGCTGAACCACGCCATTACAGTCAGAACCAATCCTTATATTTCTGGATGAATTGCTCACTACACGAAGTCCTTATTTTTTTGCAGTGCGTTGGTATAAGACTGCTGCACCAGTTATCATGAGTACAGAATTAATGGGATAAGAACATCCACTTGACGTCTCTGACAATATCACTTTTTATGTCGAGATCTCTCTTAATTCACTGCATACAACAACAACAACAACAGCAGCAACACTGATGACCCATACTCCTTCCGCTAATTCTTTCCAAAGATGATTAACAGAGTTTTTGGGAAGTCTAAAGTGTGGATGTATTACGTCCCATTTAAAGAAGTGACAGAAGTCCAATATATTAAGTACACCAACTTTTTATTATAAAAATGTGCAACTCAGATGAACCTAAGCTCAAAATTAAGCCTGAGGACAAGGCTTTATCACCGAGAACAGCATATCTCTCAAAAAACGAACACA
This sequence comes from Macrobrachium rosenbergii, assembly GCF_040412425.1. Lineage (NCBI taxonomy): Eukaryota > Metazoa > Arthropoda > Malacostraca > Decapoda > Palaemonidae > Macrobrachium > Macrobrachium rosenbergii. The sequence goes on from NC_089743.1 coordinate 3,460,618, forward strand.
AGACGTAATTTGCAAATATTTGCAAGGCCAAAACTGATCGAGAAATAAATTCTTACGCAAAAATAGCCATGAAGTGTTCATCTGGCACATTTTCAAAACCCTTCACTTTTGGACCGTTTGAGCTGCAGGGCTCAAATTTTGCACTTTTTTTCCGTGGTTGTAACCAAGGTCCAAAGAACCACCTTTTGCACCAACAATCAAGTTTAGGATTGACGTTTTGAATGTACATTTCTAAATTTTTGTGTGCGTGTGTAGTACATGTCGATTCGTTTTCAGGTAGTCAGTTAATTATTTACATTTTATTTTGGATTCTTTTGTTGTAGCAGCTGTAACTGGACGCTTATGTGAGGCTGCCAACACTATATATATATATATATATATATATATATATATATATATATATATATATATATATATATATATATATATATATATATATATATATATATGTATATATATATATATATATATATATGTATATATATACATATATATATATATACATATATATATATATATATATATATATATATATATATATATATATATATATATATATATATATATATATATATATATATGTATATATGTGTGTGTGTGTGTGTGTGTGTGTGTGTGTGTGTGTGTGTGTGTGTGTGTGTGTGTGGAGAGGAATGACCTCGGTTGTCGGGTAGACGGAGCGATGGGCAGATATTAATGGAGAGAATCCGCTGTAGCGGCCGGGCCCTAATTGGGAGGGAGAATGGAAAGGAAAAGGACTATCATTTTATATCTTTCGTTTTTTACGCTTGTCATTAATTGTCGTTCTCATGTTGGTTCCTTTGAAGTGAATGTTTTATTTGCTTTTTTTTTTTTATTCTTATCTCCGGTTCAGTTCATTTTATTTGTTTACCACTTAACAATTGAAATAAGTCTTTCATAATTAATTATTATCTGTGCTTCATCATTTGTTTTCATGTGTCCTTATATTTATTCCTTTCCCTAAAGACGTGTTCTCTAATTTTTATACTTGTTCATCCATCTCTTTGCCCTTTTCATTCCTCACTCAGTTTTCTTGCTATTCATCATCTTCCTATCTCATTTTTTCTTTTCCATTATTCGAAAAGTTTATTTATCTCATTTTCTCTTTGTGGTCGTCTGCTTTATTCGTCTTTGTTTAACTTACAAGATTAATTCCATCTTCTTTTTTATTATTTGCATTTGATTTCTTCCATCTCTTCTTATATACTGGCTCGTATCTGTGTTTTCTTTTTCTTAGATTTTTCCAACACAGTTTTTACCATTTACTCGATTTTTCTTGCATCTATCGTTTATTTTCATTTCGTTATTCAGCTTAGTTACAAGTTTTCATTATTCTGTTTGTTTGTGCTTTTTCACTTCTGTTCCAATTTAACATTCTCATTTCTTATTTCATACCCGTACTGTAGTGAAATGCTTCCTTACAAGATACGCCTTTTTTTCTCTTTTATAGATGTATAGTAATTTCTCTATAACTCTCAGTTTCTGGACGACACCTCTCTCTCTCTCTCTCTCTCTCTCTCTCTCTCTCTCTCTCTCTCTCTCTCTCAGATGTCCCCCTTCATATAGCTCGTCTTCGAAGGCGAGAAGGGTCCCAGTCCCTCGTAAAGCGAACCTCCAGATGTAATAACCGTGAAACCTCGGAAAAGGTATTTCGGAAATGCGTCACCGCTGATTTGGAATCGGTGTCGACTGACGGATATATCTGGGATGGTCTTCTCTCTTTCTGTCTCGCTTTCTCGTCGTTTATGAGGCGAGTTCACGAAAGGATTCTTTTCATTCTTTTCTCCTTTTTTTGTTTTCTGTAAAAGAAAACTATTGTGACGGCTTTGTCTGTCCGTCCGCCGCACTTTTTCTGTCCTCCCTCAGGTCTTAAAAACTGCTGAGGCTAGAGGGCTGCAAATTGGTATGTCGATCATCCACCCTCCAATCATCAAAGATACCAAATTGCAGCCCTCTAGCTTTAGTAGTTTTTATTTTATTCAAAGTTAAATGTAGCCATAATTGTACTTCTGGCCCCGTTATAGGTTCCAAAGACAGGCAACCACCGGACCGTGGCTGAGTTTCATGGGCCGCGACTAAGAGTTTCATGGCCGTGGCTGAAAGCTTCATACAACATTATAAGCTGGACAGAAAACTCTATTGCGCCGAAGAAACTTCGGCGCGTCTTTTACTTGTTTTTTCTTCATGCGGACAGACTCATTCTCATATGCTTACTTACATAAGTACCGGTAAGTTATCTTGTTTTCAGTTATAGGAAATTTATCAGCTCATTCATCGCCTAACAGATGTCTGTCTATTTGTTTATCAGTTGGTTCAGTCGTGTTTTAAAGGAATATACACTCTATATATTTGTTTACTATTAGATGCTGATTTTGGTGTACAAACACAAACGCTCACAATACAACGATATCAAAATTCTTATATACTATGAAAAGAAAGCATCTCAACGCTTATCTGAAACCCAGAATGTAGCAAGATCTGAGAAATATACACCACGAGTTTGAACCGAATAAAGGCAATTCCAGTCCGCGAATCTTTTACATAAACACCTACACACACGCGCGCACACAAACACACACATTATATATATATATATATATATATATATATATATATATATATATATATATATATATATATATATATCTTCTTTCTTCTTTTACTTTTAACGTGCTTTTTCCCATTTTTGTATGGGGTAAGCACGATGCCTTCTTTTGAAGGACTTTTTGATTTGGCTTTGGGGTTAGACCGTAGTCTCGATCGGCTGCCCTGCCTGACATCGCTTAGACCCCGGTAGCGTATGTTACGTGTATCATACCAGACCCAACGTTTTATATATATATATATATATATATATATATATATATATATATATATATATATATATATATATATATATATATATATATATATATAAACACACATATTGATCACGAATATGAAATTTTAAGACCACTAACGCAGTGATGAGAATTCTAGATTTTTTTTTTTTTAGGCATAGGTTATGAAATGAATAGGGCTCGATTTGAGCATTCTAACATAGAGCTAATTGGAGGAAAAGGAAGTCCTGTTCAGCTGTTTTGTTGTATCATACAAAGTAGCAAGCGAGAGAGAGAGAGAGAGAGAGAGAGAGAGAGAGAGAGAGAGAGAGAGAGAGAGAGAAATGGAACATTCCAGTGGAACACTTTCGTATGATCGTTTTAGGATTCTAGGGTCATCTCTTAATAGCGAGCAGAGCCAATTATTTGATACCATTCTTTGCCGTGTACCACGTTATTACTCATATAAAAACAGACTTCGTCTGTTACGCCTTTCGAACATTCTCATTTTTGTAACTTCTTTCTCTTCTAAGCGGACCTTTCCATTCTCACACCTTACTTAGAGCTTAACCATAACAAACATGGGAACGTGTATCCTCACTTTCCCAGTGAATTGCTCGCTTATCCAGTATCCGAAAACATCTTGTGGATTAAGTCATGGAGACTTATTTAAAACCCCATCTCCTGTTTATCCTTGATTTTGGCTGCTCATGTACCTCGACTGCCTAACCTGGTGACGTATGTATCGATCATGCCAGGCCTTTCCCCTCGTTGTTAGTCTTGCGTCTTTTGAGATACTGAATTGTAGTTGTTTTGCTCCTCTGCTCAAGAAGAGGAAAATTCTTCGTGGTTATATTTAGTATAATCCTAATCTGTCTCTTACTGGGAGAAAACACCGTCTTTAACCAATCTTACTCTGTCTCTTACTGGGAGAAAACACCGTCTTTAACCAGTATGTTACTAACATTATTGACACCTCCAAATTTCGCTCTTTCCTTTTGGTGGAAGTACAATCTTGATCTTCGACTCTAATTCCTCAACATTTTTTATTTCGGTGTTTCCTCTTAGTCATTTGTCATTTTGTATCGGGGCTCTTCTGCATTCCAATACAATTCCTATGCAGAATATGTAAACTAACTGAGGGAGGTGATTTCCTGTATTTTAAGATAAAATCTACGAGATAACACTAGGACCATGGAAATAATGTCATACCGCATAATCAGTTAAACGTATTTCAGTCTGAATTAAAGAATTAAAGTAGGATATACTTGTGCCCTTGAACGAACTAAAATAAGAGGGTAGGGAAATGCGAGAAGAGAAAGTGTATTGACGAATGGGCCAGGCTCCTGTTGAAATTACGTGCAAGATGTGGCTTCCTATGGCGTCGAAAAGAAATTCTCACTTCCTGCTTTAATATATCTATACTGCGACTCCCCTAACAACTCATTACACTTAGGACACCTTCCTTCGACACAAGTACGAGGACACAACCCTGGAGAGTCTGCTGTCCCCTGCCTCCCACCCACCATACAGCAATGTGACAGGAGGCATTAGCATTCGAGGCACAACCTGAGTGTCATCTTGGCGGAGGCGGTTGCTAGGTATAGTTGCAACTGCAACTCCTGCTGTTACAAGACTAGGTTTTCTTTGTTGCAGGTATATGCCAGCCGAAGTAAGCATGTGTTTCAGTTTGTAGCATGTATTTCAGTTTGTTGTATGGATAAAATTCTCTCTCTCTCTCTCTCTCTCTCTCTCTCTCTCTCTCTCTCTCTCTCTCTCTCTCTCTACCTTGGAGGGGTTGGCTTTACGGGATGTCACCCTCAAGATTTTCGATTCTCAGTTAGTGTATTGGGATGAAGTTTCATATCTGTCTAGATATCTGCACATGTGTTGATTAGTAATAATATATATATATATATATATATATATATATATATATATATATATATATATATATATATATATATATATATATATATATATATATATATATATAAACTGCTTTTTTCCCATTTTTGTATGGGGTAAAAATATGCCTTCTTTGAAGGACTTTTGATTTGAATATCTCGATAAATCGCTTAGACCCCGGTAGCGTAATCATAACCTATGTATCAATTTCTTCCCAGCAGGAGAAGTTGTTGCGCGGGTAAACACTGTGAGATGTTTGTTATGTTTTTAGAAGCCTTTGTTTTGTGTGTGTATTTAGTCTGACACTATTTGCTTTTAAAAGCAAACCTTTGATTACTTATATAATTATGTTATATATTTCTGTATATCGGCTTTTGATTAGTAATGCTGCTGTAACCAACTGAGCCATATATATGTATATATATATATATATATATATATATTATATATATATATATATATATATATATATATATACATATATATAACTGAATAATATGGAACGTATGAATATATAAATAAAGATAAAATCACAAAACGGAAACACTGGATATTTCGACACTAGTATATATTGATTATAATATACATACATATATATATATATATATTTATATATATATATATATATATATATATATATATATTCATATATATATATATATTTGTATACATATATATATATATACTATACTGTAAATACAGTACATATATATGTATACATATATATATAGTATATATATATATATATATATATATATATATATATATATATATATATATATATATATATATATATATATAACCAACATATGAGCACGTGTTTCACAGGAATAAATTTCTGACTCACATCGGGATCGAACCCAGCTATCTCAAATGAAAGGCAAGGGCACTATCCTGTGTGGGTCAGTTGAGCGCCCTTGCCTTTCATCTAAGAAACATGGGTTCGATCCTGATATGAGTTGCAAATTTATATATGTACATACGCTTGTGTGTACGTGTGTGAGCGCGCTCACGCGAGCGTGCACATTTCAATACCTTCAGTGATCTTTTAACTTCTCGATTCTCTAGCACATTCTGGATAAGCTTATCAATGCAAAACTTTGAATCTGTGTGGGTCATCAGTGAAGTTCTTACCTTTTGTGCCGGGGGAGTCAAGGCAACGCACCGAAGGTTCCAGAAAGGCCTCACATCACCTTATGTTTCATAGCATGGCAGGTTATTGTGGGGTCTCTGGGAGCCCATGGTAGTTGAAAGTTTATTTACTCACTACTTGTTTTTAAGGCTTTTAATGATAACGATAAATATGTGTACATCGTTTAGTGAACAACGATAAATCTTCTGTTCACATCTGGTTAATAGTAAACGCCTTAGAAACAAGACGAGAAATAAATAGACTTTCAACTAAGAGAGAGAGAGAGAGAGAGAGAGAGAGAGAGAGAGAGAGAGAGAGAGAGAGAGAGAAATCTTCTGTTCACTATTAACCAGATGTACACATATTTATCGTAGCCAAACGATGTGATTATCATTAAAAGCCTTAAAAACAAGTAGTGAGTAAATAAATAAACTTTCAACTAAGAAGCAAGACGAGAGAGAGAGAGAGAGAGAGAGAGAGAGAGAGAGAGAGAGAGAGAGAGAGAGAGAGAGAGAACTCTTCTGTTCACTATTAACCAGATGTACACATATTTATCGTTGCCAAACGATGTGATTATCATTAAAAGCCTTAAAAACAAGTAGCGAGTAAATAAATAAACTTTCAACCACCATGAGCTTCGAGCGACCCCACAATAACATGCCATGTTATGAAACGTGAGGTGATGTGAGGCCTTTCTGGAACATGTATAGAAGACATGCGTGAAGGCATGTATTGTATACATGCATACAAGACATGCGTAAAGGCATATACAGTATAACTAGAATTTTCTAACCAGATGCGTGACTTGATCATACGAAATCCCTCGAATGACCCCGGCACACACGGCAGAGGAATCACAAGAGAACACAAAAAAACCCAGTCCGTAGACGTCGTCATAGAAGAAGTATGGTAAGAGGCCCTTTCCTGATATTCAATCTGTTCTTAACTTTCAACTAAGGATTCCAGCGGGAGCGAAGTGGGGCACGAGTACTCGTGGTGCCTCGTAAAAAAAACTTATAACCTCTTTTAGTCTGGCCTCTCTCTCTCTCTCTCTCTCTCTCTCTCTCTCTCTCTCTCTCTCTCTCTCTCTCTCTCTCTCTCTCACAAATACTTACATTAAAATTATATATATATATATATATATATATATATATATATATATATATATATATATATATATCTTCTTCTTCCCAGCTTGTTCCCATTTTTATATGGGGGTCATTGTTATTATATATATATATATATATATCATGTATGTATGTATATGTGTGTGGGGGTTGTTTGTGTATGTATACATGTATCTGTAGATATATATATTTGCGTATATACTACACACAGAGTTATAGTGAACTAGAGAATAAAGGATACATGTGGCTTAATATTCATGAATATACAAATGCCGTGCGCGTATGTGATATATGTATGTATATATATATAGTATATATATATATATATATATATATATATATATATATATATATATATATATATATATATATATATATATATATATATATGAGTGAAGAGAGAATGCAGAAACTAGCGAGAGAACGAGAAAGTATTAGCAAGAGGGAAGTTGCGAGTAAATGTGAGCAAGAGCCTGGTCGGTCATAAAGACAAATGGAAACCAGGAAGGTAGAGCAATGAATGTCACAGTGGGTAATGGAAGAAAGGAAGTGGATGTTTGGTGCAAGTACTTGGGAGAAAGCGTAGCAGGCGATGGTCAGATGGACCCAGAAGAGTAGGAGGGGATGTGCATAATAAGTTCGGAAAGAGACCATTCCAAGGCCAAATTTCTCTGTGGGAGGGAAAGGTGGATGTCAGACGCAAATAAAAAAAAAAGATTGAAGGTAGTTGGTGAGATAAACTGTTTATGTAGTATGTGTCGTGTAAGCAGAAGTGGAAGGGTTAGAAATGTGGAAATACGAATTAGTTGAAAGATGAGTAGGTGGAAGATGAATCAGAGTGTTTTGGGGTGATTTGGTCATGTGGAAATGTTGTTGCTGTTTTTATTAAGTGCTGTTTTTATTAAGCTGGCTTTATGCCAGCACGGGCTCTTGCTCATAGAGCAGTCCGTAATCATGTGGAAACCATCCGGGACTACAGAGTAGTGAAAAATGTATGACTCGAAGGTGCTATGTGGGCGGTGGAGAGGAATGCCTAAACCGGTGGTTATCAGGCGTTAAAGAGGTGCCGGAAAAGAAGAGCCAATTGCAAGTAGCATCTTCTTCTTCTTTTTTAACGTGCTTTATTCCCATTTTTGTTTGGGGTAAGCACGATGCCTTCTTTTGAAGGACTTTTTGATTTGGCTTTCGGGTAGACCGTAGTCTCGATCGGCTGTAGCAATAGGGAAAGTCTATTTCGCCCCGAGCATAGCATAGCATTGGATTCCATGTTCATCTTTGGAGGGTATACCTTAGTTTAACCAGACCACTGAGCTGATTAACAGCTCTCCTAAGGCTGGCCTGAAGGATTAGACTTATTTTTAAGTGGCTAAGAACCAGCTGGTTACCTAGCAACGGGACCTACAGCTTATTTTGGAATTCGAACCACATTATACCGAGAAATGAATTTCTATCACCAGAAATAAATTCCTCTAATTCATACTATTTTAAAACTTGATATGCAGGAATGGCTAGAGTGCATGCAAGTACAGATGGTGACACGGTCTGTATAGTATGTTCGACATGCCGCTGATGAGCCTTTTGTGTAGGTTTATGAAGATGCTGATGTTGTGAAAGTCTTCTGTATAGGGGTTCATACACATGTCGGCAGTGAAAGAATAAATGTGACCGTGACCATTGTTTCTTCTCTGGAACGATCCCTTGTTAGGATAAACAGCTTAATGATGAAAAAATAAAGAAAATGTGCAAAACGAAATATGTGTTAATGTATGAATAATAGTTTTCTCGCCAATTTACTCATACCTTCTTTATACTTTCAGATATTAAGCTACTGATAGCCCATTGATATCGAAACACTCAGCATCAAGTGAGATAAGAAATAATTGCTGCCGAATGCCGGTTCTGTACATACAAGCAAAATCAACCCATTTCTATGAAAATAAATGAGTTCATTTCATAACACGTTGCCATGTATGTAAATGTTTATGAGTGTATGCATGTAAGATGTATATAATAGTTTTTGTCAGTAATTTAATGCGTGATATTTTATACTCTGAAATTTTATCCACAAATATCGCAGTGGTAATGAACACACTATAACGTGTGTATAACGTACACGCAAAGGGGATTGTATGAAATGAGTGTGCCTCTCTAACTCTGATCAGGATTCAAATCTTTGCTGTTTGTTTTGAAGCAAGGGCGTGGGACGCAGCCATCAAGAGAGACAAGCTTTGATTTCGACTGTTGTCCATATCCTTGTCGAATTCAGGTTTCGTACCTAGAAAATGAAGGATAGACATATCCTGCAAGATTAGTTGGAAAACTTTTCATGTTTAAGCCACGTTTTACAAACTAATCATTCAGCTCTCATGGTGGATATGGGGTGATTTTGATTCTCAGCACAGCAAATTTTGACTTAATTGTGTATAAAAGAGCCAAAACCAATCCTTAGCTATCTTACATCAAATCACTGTCATCGATGTTCCAAAGCAAAGCTAGTCTAGGTAGGTTCGCTTATTTAAGTTCCCTTCTTGATATAAGTTATTACGTGGTATTATGAATTCGATATCAATGGGTTACTTATAGCTTCTTTTTTAAGCTCCAAGGATATACTGTATGTGCCTTCCCAGTGCTGGTGCTTCCCTTGCGGTTTTCAGCAAATACTCTAAAGATTTTGTTACGAGGTTTTTATTGTAAAACGTACCGTTTCTGGGTGAACCCATCCAAGTTGCGTTAAAAGTCAACTTTGCTCAGCTTCACTTATTGAGCGACCAGAAGAATAGTGAACGTATTACTGCCATATACTACTATTATATATTAAATTCGATTTTACATAAACAGTTCTTATTTTACTTTTGCCGATGGTTAAAAATGTTCTTGCCTCCAATCTGGGACTTTATGCTTATCGCTGACCTCCTCTGAGTTCATTTACGAAATTTCACAGTTGTTCGAGACAAGTAAGATATTGCGTAGTGAATCATACCTTTTCTTATAGAGATATATATATAATTTATATATATATATATATATATATATATATATATATATATATATATATATATATAGATATATAATATATACATAGATAGATAGATATATATATACACACATATACATATATATATATATATATATATATATATATATATATATATATATATATATATATATATACACACTAGCTGATCAACCCAGCCTGCCCGGGAAAACTTTGAATGACAACCGATAAACTCTCTCTCTCTCTCTCTCTCTCTCTCTCTCTCTCTCTCTCTCTCTCTCTCTCTCTCTCTCTCTCTCTCTCTCATTCACCTTTCCCTGTTAAAATAGTTGCTTCACTTACATTGCCCAGCATTTTTGACATTTTATATTTCACCCCATTCCTATTGGGGCTGAACTTAGACTGAAGGGCATCGGGAGTGTCACTATTCATCTCAGCAACCTCGAAAACTATGGATTAGACACTAAAATCTGTCATTTTTACCTTTTTTTTCATCCTTTCTCACTCCCCCCTTCCTATTGGGGCTGAACTTGGACGTAGAGGGCATCATCGGGAGTCCCTATTCATCTCAGTGAACTCGAAGACTATGGATCAGACACTAATATCTCTGGTTTTTTACATTTTGTTTTTCACCCATTCTCAACCCCCCATTCCTATCAGGGCTGAACTTGGACTTAAAGGGCATCGGGAGTGTAACTATTCATCTCAGCGACCTCGAAAACTATGGATTAGACACCAATACCTGTTAATTTCGGTTATTTTTACATGTCACCCGTCCCCCCCACCTTTAGTATCAGTGATGTCTTACCCCCACAGTATTCTTTTTCAGATAGTAAGTCATATGTATACCAAGTTTGGTTGTAATTGCTCAATGCATTTCACAGTTATACTGGAACATGTTGTATATATATATATATATATATATATATATATATATATATATATATATATATATATATATATATATATATATACATATATATATATATATATATATATATATATATATATATACATATACATACATATATTATGTGTGTATGTTTATGTTTATGATTTCTGTGTATAAATATGTGCATGTCTTTGTTTGCAATTGTGTAGGTAGCTTTTCCAAGAAAGGAAGTGAATTGGAAATTACCATAAGTTACAAATATCTATCTTTCACCTGTCTCGGGAATTACCGTAAATTTGCCATGTGATAAACCCATAAACTAAGGGCAAGATTAACGAGGTAAGATATGAGATGAAACGTTTAGCAATAACCGTTTATAACGTGAAAGTAAGCTCTGATTTTCAAAGGAATGTTTTCTGATTAAACTCATCTTGTCCTGTTGATTATACCTTTTTTTAAACATGCGATTCTATTTTTATACTTTGGAAGCTTTTGAGTCTTCCTGATCAAAAATAATTTACATATTTGTGGTAGAAACGAATCGATGGGAAACAGAGAAAGAGCTTCCACAAAACATTAACGTCTATTGTTGTTTTTACTTCGAATTTACATATTTTGAGAAATTTAAACAAATAGTCTTTACCTAAAACTCGAATGTGTAATAACATTATTTTTTTATTATGAATACATTCCTAACAACAGTTTTATTAATATGTGTAAGTGAGAAAGAAACGTACATTCATATTCAAAAATGATTATGGGATCATTCTATGTACAATTTCATATTTATCCTAAGCTATTAGTGACATTTACTTTTTGATATCACACAAACAGCCGGGAAATTCAGTGTTAAAAGGCCCCGAATCTTATCCTTTTTTGGCTGGCAGCGTTATCTCTCTGCATCGCTGAGACGATTGCAGTGTCACCCTCTCGATACTGTCCACTAGATTTGTGTTAATATATGTGCTCTCTCTCTCTCTCTCTCTCTCTCTCTCTCTCTCTCTCTCTCTCTCTCTCTCTCTCTCTCTCTCACACATTTTTATTTTTACTTTTATCAACTCCCATCCTAGTCTAGAAAATTAATTTCCCAAAAGTATCAGGCTCTCTCTCTCTCTCTCTCTCTCTCTCTCTCTCTCTCTCTCTCTCTCTCTCTCTCACACACACACACACACAGTTATTTTTACCTTTATCAACTTCCATCCTAATTTAGAAAATTAATTTCCCAAAAGTATCAGGTTTATTCTGATAAATTATTTTTATCGAACTCCATCCTAATTTAGAAAACTTAATTTCCCACAAGTAATCAGGTTCATACTGTTAATTTCTTTTGAGAGAAATATTTCTCTCTCTTTTTCTCTCTATCGCTCACACTCTATTTTGCTCTCTCTCTTTCTCACATACATACACACAATCATCACACAACCACTTTTTTTTTGCACTTATTAACTTCCATCCTAATTTAGAAAATTAATTTCCCCAAAGTAATCAGGTTTATACTGATAAATTATTTTATGAAAATTATTTCTCTCTCTCTCTCTCTCTCTCTCTCTCTCTCTCTCTCTCTCTCTCTCTCTCTCTCTCTCTCTCTCACTCACACACACACACACACCACATATTCAAACATGTACAGAAAAGTTTATTTTCGCTCTCAACTTCCCTTGTAATTTTGAGAACTCAGTTTCCTAAAAAAGTATTTGGTTTTTTCCAAAAAAAAGTTATTTTATTAGAAATGCTTCTCTCTCTCTCTCTCTCTCTCTCTCTCTCTCTCTCTCTCTCTCTCTCTCTCTCTCTCTCTCTCTCTCATGTATATATTAATTAATTTTTATATACCAAGGACACAGTGTTAGCTTTAATGATAGATATGGTTCTTTTTTGTCTAGCTCTCATATTTTTGTTTTCATCTTAATTGTAAACTCTATCAGTAAGTTATCCATTTTTTATTGGTTGTTTCTCTTTCATGTATGTCTCTCCACATACAGATTGCTGCTGTTCCTCTTCATTTAAGTTCTTCACCTCCACTTTCCTCCTTTCCCCTCTGGCATCATACCATTAACCTCCCCCCCCACCCCACCCCCGTCTGTCAACAACAATCTCTTGACCTCATCCCTGTGGGTCGTTGACCTCGCGTGGTAATTTGACCTGATCTGGCACAGGATGGAGCTGTTGAGAGGCGCTCCAAGTTCCTCCTCCATAATCATCAACGTCTCCCAGGACTTTCAGCTGAGCCCTTGGGTCATTCTTTATCAGGCTGTAGACGCTGATGGAGGAAGAACTTATGGATGCTCAAGCCCCTTGTTATTAAAATAAAAAAAGGGAAAAAGGTGTGTGCTTGTACGTGTGCTTCTTGTGTCTGAGAGAGAGAGAGAGAGAGAGAGAGAGAGAGAGAGAGAGAGAGAGAGAGAGAGAGAGAGAGAGAACAAGTTGTTCTGGGACAACCTTAACATTTGTGGCCCCACCTAAATTAGTATACTTTTAGTTTTATTTAGAGTGAATTCGATTAGAAAAGTTAACTGTTGACTGTTGATCCATTTTTGGAAGTATTAGTAGGGACATTAATTATTGAAGAGGATGGGCAAATAGCTGTAACAGCTATGCACACGTAATTGAAAAAATGGTTAACCATACAATAATTTAATTCCTAACCTAGAGCCGCCATTTAGCAGAAAGGGCGAAATGCATATCGGTGTGTCAAAGGCTGAAGACGTCTCCCTCCTTTTTATGCTCTGAATGGCATCATCAGAGAGTAGAGTGATGAACACTCTTTCATTCATGCTATAACCAGCCCCAGGAGCCACTTAGAGTTCTTTATCTGTTGCTGACTTTGGAGGATTTGGAATAGAGTTGCTTGAACCGGAGTGTTATGCTGACTTACTTGTTTTGCGACCTAATCTGTAGCTGTTGGATCGAGATGATGCACATCGCACATTCAGCATTTATTTTAATAGCTACGTAATTAAGAAAGGAAAGCGAAAATTTCGTTGCATTCGTTTCTTATGATTATACAAACAAATTCAAAGTAACAAGGGAATCAAAATGATCAAGCATTATTTATCAGAATTTTTCCTTTTTTTTTACATTTTGTGCATTTATCACGCCTTGGTGGATGAAGTTTTAAACGTAATAAAATGATTGTTCAGAATATTTGTAGAAGAGTTGAATAGGTGTACGATAATTACAGGGATAAAAGACGTTGAATTAAGCGTATCTATAAATTAATAAAGGTATTATGATACATCAACCCAGAGATCAGGTTTTTAAAGATTGATGCCAATAGGATCTTCGAAAAAGGAACAAATTATAATAATGAAAACCAATGTAATATACCCACTGAAAATACAAGTTGTACCTGTCCTAAAACTTTTTAAAAAAAAAATATTTTAGCAACCAACTTCATAGCTCTTCATGGCGAAAACGGTTAGCTAGTGGTAGGGAGCCCTAATGGTATATCGTTTATCATTCCCACACTTGCCATTAATCATGCAAGGTCTTAAGAGTTGCCTAAGATGAATGAACTTGCGGATAGCTTTATACTCCGATGCAGCTGTAAGTGCACACACACACTGGACGAATAATTACTACATAAGATTCAGCTCATTTGTCTTATTGGCACTAATTGTGGTCTGTGCATTCTTGGTAAAAGCAGGTCAGCAGTAAACTCTCTTACCCTTTTAGTAACAGTGTTAGTTTGAAGACTGCGGTGTGGATAAAAGTCACAGTTTTGCTCTTTAGGTCATGTTCATGACAACAGAAATGATAATATTTTGAATGCCTCGTTGTTAATAGCAGCAACAAGCAGTGGTTAAGAGACTGACGTTCTTAATTTTTGGTGAGAGAGGACGCCTTTTTAACTTAATCCATTCACTGATGTCTTTATCTTGTATTCTTCGTCTAATAGTAGTTTGGTCTGCAGTTTCGGTTCGTAAAAGTAATTGTCAACTGTAAATGACATTCTTAATGACGTTCTGTTGTTTTCTACAGTTTTCATCGTTGGAAAGATTGCTACTATTGTTCTACTGTTGTTCTCTGTCTTATGCGTTTATTGACATTTGAGTTTGTTATTTAGCTTTAGTTCCTGGAGATTTCAGTCAGGTGATGAAAGATTACTAACTGCGCTGTGCAGGTAGTGGTGATTGGATTCTTTAGTTTTTTCACTTCATAATAATGGAGGCACGGTCATTCGTTATCAGAATTTTAATGAAAGTATTTGTATTTTTTACGTTCATTCACCATGTTTCATTTTAATAACATGATCTTAGTAGTGATGCTGTTTGAGCACTCTGTAACACTAATAAAAGCTGTCAACACGCTCCTCTTCACTCAGTTGACGCTTAACGACGAAGGCAATATATATTTTCTTTGTTAACTATTCCTCCTTTAAGCATGAGTCGTTAATTTTGCGGATGTTGATGGCAATGGGAATAGTTTTTGAATTAAAGAATGTTAATGAGAGTAGTGGTATTTGTCTTATCAAGGACACCTTTAAGTGTAGGAGCAGCATGCCTCGAGTCTCTGAACCTTTCAACAGATTCGTGTAGTGGAATAACTTCTCATGTTCCTACTGTATACTGTACATTGGGTAAAGCAGAGGCATAAAGATATTATGGCAATATTCATTAAATTAGTAGTATTCGTAGGATGGATTTCGCTCAAGGTATTATTATTATTATTATACAGAGGTAGTAGACCATCTTTCGAACATGTAGTGTTTAATGTTCTTGCTGCATCAGCTGCAGTCAATTTGTATAGAGTTTTCTCTTTCTTTCCAATAAGTGATTTTTAAGGGTTAATGCATTCTGCAGGTAACTCACCTGATGACTGACATTTTCGGAGAGGAGAGCAGTTGCAAATCAGGGTGTAATTTTATTTATGATGAATACACTCCCACCAGTTGCAGAGTAACGCCAATGATAACTGAAATATGGTGTTCATTATCCGTGGAGTTGTCAATCTTCTGTAGAAAATCTTTGTTAACATTGACTCTAGGCCACGTTTCACTCAGGTTCCGCTGAGAATGATCATAACGAAAAACGGGAGTATCGACTGTAATTCGTGGTGAGTCTTGCTCTTTATATACGAGATGGTCAGCAGGGGTCGACTGTATGTTGACCGTTGATTGGCTGGCGAGATTCCCTCTCAAACCAAAAACTTGAGGTTGATGGTCCCGCTGCTGCAGCAGTGAAGCAGGTGGTAATTATAACATGGTAAAACCGTTGTGAGAAAGTATATGTATTAATAATGTTATCTCTTTTATCAAAGAAGCTGGTCTTCTCAAATATATTTGACAGCTGTGCTGTCTTAGTATGTATATAAATATATATATATATATATATATATATATATATATATATATATATATATATATATATATATGTGTGTGTGTGTGTGTGTGTGTGTGTGTTTTTTTTTTCTTTATACTGTTTATCGGATCAAATTTATTAATAGTTCTTTTTAGCAGAATTTTATATATTTATTCATTTATTTACTTTAGTTAGTTTTCTTTTTGTTTTTTCTTTTTAATCAAATTTATATGTAGGTCTGTTTAGCAGGATTTTAATTTTAATTTTTATAACATACTATAAAAGTGAAAAGATCACATTTAGTATTCGGCGTCAGTGACCCTGGTAGTTGTGACGCCAGATAACCCACAATTAATCAATCAATCAGCCTTGCTGAGCGGAGGCGCTGATGCGTGACGTCACTATCTGGTATTACCCGACGAACATTTTGATTGGCTGCCGGGCGGCTCGCAGAATCCTATGTTTCCCGGTCGGGAATGTCGCTTCTCGTGGTGTCTGGTGCAGATTCAGGTGCAATAGGTCGCCTAATGCTGGTGGGCAGGAGGAAAACTTCTTGAATGGGATTCATTAAGGGCTTCTCCTGCTGTATCTAGAAGCCATGTGTTTCTTGGGTTCAGGGCCCTTTCCAATTATTTCTATATTATCCACTATTGCATTTCTTGTGATAATGGTATGGTGGGCATCTCCCATGTGGATTTTTATGGCGCCTTCTTGCGCATGGCAAGAGATCCTCTTTGCCAGTTTCATGGTGGTCACACCAATATAGGAGCCGGGATATCCACGCATTATCAAGTTTCATGTGCAGCTGCTTTGATGATAAATGATGAGGGCAAGCTGGGTGTTGACATCGGTAGGTGGTGAAGACGTTATAAGAACACCACCACCATCAAAGCCTTCATAAGAAGGGCCTTAACTCACTTTTTTTCTTGGCAGGACGCACACCAAGAACTACTGTAGACCGCGTCTCCCAAGTACTTGTAAATAAGGGATATTCAAACAATCAGGTAAATAAAGAAACGTGTAAGGCACTGGATTGGTTGTACAACAACCGTGAGTAGCCACAGCCCGATCCACAAAGAAGTGTTAAACTTTAGTATAATGCGAGGATGCACTCTAAATACCTAGAAGACGAACGCGTCATTAAGAAAATCATCACAGATAACGTCTTCAGTTTTCAGATCTGGCATAGAAATATATGACTCCGTATTTAACTACGGTCCGTATTTAAATCGAATTATACTGATATTTACGAAACTGGCTCGTTTTATTTGCGATATTATTAGCCATAAATATCCTTTACTCCCGAGAAATTTGAGCTATGCGTGTATGTATGTGAGCGTATTGACATGCGTAAGGGTTTTTACGATTTTTTTACAAACCCTACAAAGGCGGTGATCTAACATCACCAAATAGTATTTTCACGTAGGAACTTGAGGGGTTAAAAGTGTAATTGTAATTAATATTTGTGAATATTCTGTTCCAAAAATAATCTTTAGTTTTATGTTCCAAAACAACCCGTGAAATATGATATCCTTAATATATACACTAAGAACTGGAACACAAGAAGTCAATAATGAAATAAATGTCATGTTCCAGAATTTTTTTTCTTCATTCCCAACTTTCCTAAAAATTTACCTTATTTATATGCATTATTTATGCATGGTATTACTAATATTTGTATGTCTGTTACATTTAAACTCTACACTCATTAGCAAATCTGCATTTCAAAATCATTTAGCAAGCCTTTCAGGAGCTTCCATGTATTTCGCAAAGTTAGATTGACCATGCCTCGTTAGTGAAATATGGGTATCCATTTCCGTAGATAATTTTCAAATTCGGTGCACAGGGGTAACACTCGACGATTGCAACTATACTAAAGCAAATTCTCTCTCTCTCTCTCTCTCTCTCTCTCTCTCTCTCTCTCTCTCTCTCTCTCTCTCTGTTTATATTATATATCGAGCTTGTTGCACATACAATATACAAATGTATAAAACTGTTTATTTTATTTGTAGTAAAAACTGCGTTTCCTTAAACTGAAATGTATTCGTAAAAGAATAAAAAACAAATCCAAACGTATTTCCACTTCTTATTGGTTTATCGGCCACATTCCAGTTTAGCTTTTCGCATACTTATAGGCTAATGCTGAACATGGTGCGAAAAGGTAGCATTCTTGTTCTTTCCTATTCTTCCAGTTTTCTATATGTATGGTTGGCTCAGGATTAACAGCAAGGCGTTAAGAAAGGTACTACTTTTCAGTAAAGCAGCGAAAAAAGTATCTGACAACAACCTCACTCTCAGTAGCGTGAGTGGGCACGTTTGCCACGACGAAATGGAGAGCGTCTTCATTTATAAACCCCTACCCCTCCGGATTCAAGGTTTGTAATTTATGCATAACCAAAAAGTTTGAGGAAATCGAGAACCATCAACAAATGTGAGCAGTGATATATATATATATATATATATATATATATATATATATATATATATATATATGTGTGTGTGTGTATGTGTGTGTGTGTGTGTGTGTGTGTGTGTGTGTGTGTGTGTGTGTGTGTGTGTAGGCCACATAGCAACATCATGTAGCATTCCCTTCTTCTAAACGAACGGAACCAGGTTCGGCTCCAAGGCAAATGCTAGTGGATCTTCACTCTCCATTTCAAAACCCACTGTGCCTTTAATAAACTAAGCAGTAAATTAGGTGCCTGGCAGTAGCGGTCACAACCTAGTTTAGGAAGACCTATGGACTACCAGAAAGATAGTACTTTCCTGTGCCACCTCTTTCTGGGGAAAAGTAACATTTAATCCATCTATCTGTCTATCAGTCTTTATCTGTATATATATATATATATATATATATATATATATATATATATATATATATATATATATATATATATATATATATATATATATATATATACACAAACACGCACATATAGAGCGAGAGAGAGAGAGAGAGACCTTTTCTCTTGCGTAAATGATATTACTTCGGATGGACCAGTTTTCCAGGTGCTTTATTGTTCTCACATGGGTGAATTGCCGTCGGAAACGGCTTGGCATAGCCATAATTCAGCACTTTCCCGGCTGGTATAAACGATTTTCCGTGGAAAGTGCCTCTTCTTAACGCCGTTGTTTTCAGGTCTTAGAAATGCGATCAGTCTAATTACGTATTGCTCATTAACTCCTCCTTCCGTCCCTCTCCCGTTCCGATCCCTTATTCCTTTCTCCCTAAAGGGCGTCCCACTCCCCAAAGGATCTTGCATTTCCGCTTATCTCATTTGGAAACGTCGTGCAAAATGAGGTCTCCCGCGCGATGGTACGGAAATGGAGATATATAACGACAGTTGATGAGGAGAGAGAGAGAGAGAGAGAGAGAGAGAGAGAGAGAGAGAGAGAGAGAGAGAGAGAGTGAAACGGATGGTAGAACAAAAGTACCTTGAAGGGAGGGTAGACGTTAAGCATGACTATATTCTAGTAACATTTTTATGGACTATCCAGAATTTTTGACATTATTAACACCAGTAACGGTTGTATTAGTTGAATATTATTAAAGAATGTTATATTTTTATTATGATTATTGCTCTAAATCTCTGGAAAGAGTCCTTTGTCAATTTCCTCGTAGCCATTTCACTAAGCTTCCTTAATTTCAGTCTTTATCGCACATACTCGTATGCACTTAAACATACGTTCCTAATTAACGAGTGTACATGGGCCATCATGCGGATCGGGAGATCAAAACAAAAAACAGAACTTCCCAATTTTTGTTGGGGGGAGGGGGGGGATACCAAAATGATCTTGCTCTATGAAAGTAGTCTGTAATATCACGAATTTGTGTTCGTGGTTCGCTTAGATGCGTTTCTACTAATATTATTATTATAATTGCGGTTGTTAATACAACTCAGAATTTGCAAACATTCGTATGCAAAATACGTAAAAGATCTGAATGGCCGATTGAGTTAAAAGAGGAAAAGATAAACATGAAAAACTGGGAAAAGCGATGAGTTAAAATTGCATATCTGAATTATCTCTCAGTCATTTTATAAGTGGAAGAATGTCACTGAATATTTAATTAATTTGTTAATGAAAAATTGTACATGCAAATTCATTTTTTATGATAACAGTTTTTGTATTTATACGAATAGATATACTTTTTGTATAAGTAAATTGACTGCATTTTAATGTTTTAACTTGTATATCTTGTTGATTATCAAATGATATTCTGATTGAGGAGGTTCTTAAGAATGGTAATTGCTAGCTTTTAAAATGTTCCTGGTAAGTCACCTAGAAATTAATGTTCACTGGTTAATGAGCCTTTAGATACTGATGGTTAAATGCTGGACCAAGGAATGAGAGTTTCTTCATGTTTTAGTAATGAATAAATGAATCTCTTTCAAACTGTTCTCTCACCAATTAAGAGAAATTATGGGGCTAAGGCAAAGTAGGTAATTTTTTATTGAAAAGTTTTTCGTCTTTCTAAATCAAGCACAAGGAAAGTTTATATACTTGGAAGCATATTCTCTCATTCGCTCGGAATTTTAAGTGTTTTGAAACTTATCAAAAAAAAATAATATGAATTAATACGATTCTTTAAATTTTCTAAGATTGTAGGCGAAAGGGACGTACGTTTGTAGCGAAACAATAAATTAACATATAACCTACTTTCTAATAAAATAGAAAATTCAGGGGAGTAGTTTATTTTTAGCCTCGTGAACTATATATTTGAATTTTCTGTTTCATCGTCTCTAGTTATTACAGTATAAAAGAACAATAGTTTAACCTAACTTAGCTTAACTTCTTAAAAAAGTTGTTGCTGAAGATAAATAGTGAAAAAAGTAATAGATCTTGTCTATTTGTACTCAGGAGAGAGAGAGAGAGAGAGAGAGAGAGAGAGAGAGAGAGAGAGAGAGAGAGAGAGAGTTTTGCCTTTTATAGGCTGAAACTCGTTTTTTTCTGTTAAATGATGGACTGTCTAATGTAAGCGTTTAAGAGGAAATGTTCTCATTTGCCGATAGAAATTCTTGAAAGTTCTTCCTTGAAGAGAGTTCCCTAACTCTATTTTCTTGCAATACGAAAACTTTTGAACTTCTCTGGGGAAAGCACCATTCAGTCGCAACAGACCATATTAGAGTTTCCTCCAATCATTGGGAAACGTCTTAAGCGCCCAACCAATCGCATCCACACCATGAGCTCTCTCGGCCAATCACGGCGATCCTCGTACTCTGCCCTATTCGCAGGCTTTCTTGTAACCAAGTCAAGGACAAAAGGAGCATCAAGGATAATGATTACGGCCTTAAGAGTCATTGTCTGTTACACAACGACTGGCTATTGATCCTTAATGTTCCGGTCGAATCTAATAAGGGAGAGGAAAGCTGTTGTTGCCCTTGATTGTGCGTTGCTGATTTTGAGAAAATGGTTGGATATTAAAGGGATGAGGGGTAGAAGTGGGCGATGATGAAGGACGAAGGGATATGTGCAAAGAAGTGGATGAAGAAGGGAAGGGGGTACAAAAGCGTGAGGCATCATGATGGACTGAGGCCGTTTAATTATATATCATTTTCAAGTAGCACATATTTAAGATGGCCATAAAAATTAATTATTAATATTGTTGTTGTTGTTGTTGTATTTGTAGTGCATACATTAGGCCATGAACATGATGAGCTTGCTTAGAAAAAATAAGCTGAATAGAATTCCTGGATTCATTTTGATGACATTTAGAATGACCAAAAGAAGATAGTATTAAACAGATGATAGCGTCCAGCGAATTAAGGTTAACAATTCAGTAAGCAAATAAATACCTGTAAGCATTATGACAGTACTGCGTTTTATTCCACACTTATGAATATTATCAGCCTTACGGGTCTAAGATTAAATTTAGTATTTTGTAAAAGTTATCATTTTTCCTGTATGAATTTGGACGAAAGTAAATCTATAGAATTTTTAATATAATCTTCCTCTTTCACTAAGCTAATATTTTATTTACATTTTATTAATATAACAGCGTGAAAATTTACATAGAAGTTACATCTATATTTAGGTTTGTTCAAGGCTCTCTCCTCGTGGGAACGAACCAAGGAAGTCAGAGCGAACTATGGAGATTTTTGCTTGTGGCTAAAAGGCTCTCTATGTGTATGATTACTTTTGTACAGATACATGCACACTTACTGAACTGCGCCTGCGCGTACAACGTGGAACTGACTGGTGTATCATACATAAAAGTATCTACCGTGATCTGTGGAGGCTCAGCTGTAGGCCTGTGGAATGGCTACTGTGCTCTACAAGAATTTTCCATAGAGTAGTTTCTTTTTAACTAGCTGAAGCGCCACTGTTACCCCATTCTCCCTCTCTCTCTCTCTCTCTCTCTCTCTCTCTCTCTCTCTCTCTCTCTCTCTCTCTCTCTCTATATATATATATATATATATATATATATATATATATATATATATATATATATATATATATATATATATATATATATATATATTATATCACTTTTGTACGTGATTCATTTATCGTGGTGAAAAATAAGAGACAGTGTGTATAAATGAAATATAAAATATATATATAATATATATATATATAGTGTGAGTGTGTATAAATGAAAGAAAAATACTAACTGTCTCTCCAAGTCTGTAGTAAGCCATGAAGAATCGAGTAGCCGTTGATGGTTACTCAAGAAGAAAGCGGAGGGAAAAAGCTCCGCACGCCTGGCAAGAACCTTGACCGACCCAATGAATAAATAACTTAGGCAGAGATGGACTTCGAGCCTCGTCGGGGCAGGGAGTGTGCCAGCGAGCTATAATTTCATCATTTTGTTATGTTCTACTTTAATTTTTTTTAAACTATGACTCTTTATATCTAGTTAGATTCCTGTGTGTGTTTTTACGGTTAATAATGTTTTTTCCTGTGATATCCTTCCCTTATTAATATTATATATTATTAATAGCTATAGTAGTTCCTCATTGGACAGGTCGGTATAGTTCTCGGCTAGCACACTGCTGGGCCCGCGTTCGATTCTCCGGCCGGCTGATGAAGAATTAAGGGAATTTATTTCTGGTAATAGAAATTCATTTCTCGCTATAATGTGGTTCGGATTCCACAATAAGCTGTAGGTCCCGTTGCTAGGTAACCAATTGGTTCTTAGCCACGTAAAATAAGTTTAATCCTTTGGGCTAGCCCTAGGAGAGCTGTTAATCAGCTCAGTGGTCTGGTTAAACTAAGGTATACTTAACTTAATAGCTATAGTAGTATTATAAGTATCTGTAATAAAAGTGTTATTTGAGTTGCTTTGGTTATTATTATAATTTTACTTTTGCTCTAATATTAATATCACATTTGTGCTACCTAAGGCATTTCACATGTTTTACCGTTTTTCAACTACGATTTGCACTTCGACATTGAAATCATTGACCGACTCCGTAAATATGTTAGGCTAAAGCATAATTGAGTACAACGTTTGCCTTCGAACTCGTTCGTATAAGAATATAATGATAAATGCCGTCAATTATATCGTGATTGTTTTTAATGACTTCCAAAGTCAGACATCACCGCAAATGAATGTATTTACGTGTTTTTTGGTTTTCTATGGCCATAATCAGTTCCATTATTATTATTATTATTATTATTATTATTATTATTATTATTATTATTATTATTATTATTATTATTACCCTTATTATTATCGTTGTCAGGAAACTTTTTCTGTCTGATTCATTTTCCTCTCGTTCTTCTTCAGGTAAAGCGACAAAAGCAAAGATTTTTCTTTTATTATTATTATTATTATTATTATTATTATTATTATTATTATTATTATTATTATTATTGTGATATTCGATGTATATTTTCGAAAGGTTATTGTATTTTTAATAGAAATTTTTTTACGGTTATCTGATTAACTAAATTGCGTGTCCAAATGCATGCGGTCATGAAAGCGGTAATTAGAGCCAATAATCGCCTGGCCGTGGTGCTATTTCGCTCGAAATTGCGCCTATAATTGTCTTTGTTTTATGCAAAATATGTGGAAATCGAGTAAAATAGAGCCGTTTCCTAGATATCGTGAACAAGAACGTCACCATTTTTCTCGTTCTGTTTAACAAATTACCTCTGTCCATCTGTGGACCCAAATTTCTCACAGTGATATCGATTTTTTGCATGAATTTTCTTTTTAAAGAGCTTTTTCGAATATAATTCAGAGTTTTGAACGAAATCTCTCTCTCTCTCTCTCTCTCTCTCTCTCTCTCTCTCTCTCTCTCTCTCTCTCTCTCTCTCTCCAATTTAATGTGCAAAAACTCTTTCTGTATCTCGCTCTCCCTCTCTTACACAAAAGTGCTCGTAATGACTCCAGTTTTAAATTTCTTTCCCTCTTCCCGAATAACGTTCAATTGATCAAGCTGAAAATATTAATGCACTAGCTGTCTCATCAACTCATTCTTCGTCCTTGGAAACGCAGTTTTAATTTTTAATATCTTCTGTTTCTCTAAAGAAAACTTTATACAGATTCCCTTTTTTTCAATGCTTTCAGTTATTTCTGTGCAAAAGAGTAAAATTGATTTTAGTCAGAGTTTTTTCCGGGTAAGGGTTTGAAAATAAATTTTACTATTGCCGCGTTTGGTTTGCTCCGCTTTTCCATGTTTTATGACATTTGGGAACTCTGCTCTTCTGTTTAGCGTGTTCAGGCCCGTTTTTCAGTCTTTTCGTGAATCAAAAAACGTTCATTTTGAATAATAATAATAATAATAATAATAATAATAATAATAATAATAATAATAATAATAATAATAATCTTCGTTTTAACGTGCTTTTTCACATTTTTATATGGGGTAGTAATACGATGCCTTCTTTGAAGGGCTTTGATTTGGCAGTGGGGTAGGCGTAGCCTTCGGCTGCCCTGCCTGACGAATGTTAAAAAATCCCCAGCTCCCTTTCTCCCAGCAGCGAGGAGAACTGGGCGGTTAGGTCGACAGTTCGAGACATGTGAGGTGTCTGTTCTGTGTTTAGCAATTGGAGTGGCTTTGTTTATGTGTCTATTAGTCTGTAACACCCATTTGCTTTCAGCAAA
The DNA here is from genome assembly GCF_040412425.1 of Macrobrachium rosenbergii. Taxonomy (NCBI): domain Eukaryota; kingdom Metazoa; phylum Arthropoda; class Malacostraca; order Decapoda; family Palaemonidae; genus Macrobrachium; species Macrobrachium rosenbergii. The sequence continues at coordinate 3,485,864 of NC_089743.1, forward strand.
CCTATCCATTGATTACATTCTCTGGGTGTCTACACGGATAGCAAAGTACTGGTCGGCTGCGGGGATTGAACCCTCGACAAAGACCTCTATGAAGTCTGAGGTTGCTGCTCTACCGACCGAGCCATCGAGGCTCAATAATAAATAATAATAATAATAATAATAATAATAATAATAATAATAATAATAATAATAATAATAAATTTTTCCTGTTAAGTTAAATGAAACGCCTCTATAGCATCTCACATTGTTTCTCTTAATTATTGTGTATACGTATATATATGTACAGGTATTATATGTTAGGGGAAGGTTAACAGTATTGTCAGCCAAATATTCGTGCCAAGGACTGGAGAAAAAAGTGCCGGATCTGTCGACCAATTTTAAAACACGATTCTCCTTGAATTCTCTCTTGAAGTATATTAGTTATCAAAACTCATTAAATACGACTGCTCGTTGAATTAAGGTCTGTTTTTTTCGTATGCATGAATTCAGTCCTATTTCTTTGTAGTTCAGTCAAGTCGCTGGTTTACATTTTTCCCCTGAAATTCTTAAAATGCGGCTATGGATTTATTTCTTGACACTTTGCTGTAAGCTCCTCAGAGGTGTGTCCGAAGTAATATGTGGGATAAGCAGATAGAGATGACGTTACAGTGGTTTTTGAAAGATATGTGCTTATAGTAACTGAGGGGTCATTCCTTATATGGAAGGCATGGTCAAAATTACACTTGAAAGAAAGGACACGTGCATATACTTCTTGGATCTGTGCGTATGGGATTTTCATTTCATTTGTACACCATTGTGTACACCCGCTACAGCATTCATAAATGAATAGAAATATCGTCTCCAACGAGTCCTCTGATATGGTTTCTCATTTTCTCCACTTCGAAGTAAAAGTCGTTTCTTGTCAAATATGTGCCAAGTTAATTCTTCCTACGCGCTTATTTTGTCTTCCTCAATACTGCATTTAATGCTGTAGAAAGCCCCATTCCTCCTCTCTCTCTCTCTCTCTCTCTCTCTCTCTCTCTCTCTCTCTCTCTCTCTCTCTCTCTCTCTCTCTCTCTCTCTCTACGAGTGCCTGTCTGGCTGTATGGCTGCCTCCGAAGTAAACAAAAACAGTCAATTCCAGAGTAAATATTTAACAACGTTATAATATGGCGAAGGAAGCTGTTTCTGGGGGTCGTCGCACCCTGCGGCTGGCATCAATTTATCTCGCTCTCGTCATTTGTCTCAGCCCAGACAACCCGGGAAGGCTCCTGCGCCACCCCTCTCTCTTCCAGTCCTTCCACTTTCAGTGCTTCTTCACCCCTTCTCTTTAGCCTTTGTCTTGTCTTCTACCGGATCCGTTATTATTATTACTCTACTCATGCACAGGATGATGTTTAGCACTGCAAGGAGGCACGAACTTGCAAAGTAAATTTCCAAAGAGAAAAATTCGTATACGTAAAAAGTCAGCAAAGCGAAGAAATGAGAATAAATTATAGGTCATACACAAGGTTGCTATAGGCAAACATACCAAACAAATATAAACACGAGGAAATAGTAATTTACACATGCATGAAAATCTATTGCAGTTGACATATTTGTGTATATTTTTTTTCATAATGCACTTTCATATGAAAAATTACGATGAAGTCTCAACTCTGTCTTCCTAGGAACTGCTAATGTTACACTTTATTTTTCCAAGATATTTTTCCTCCGTTTAGTTTTACTGGAGCGTTTACTTCCAGTTATCAAAATCTTATTAACGTTACAACGAAATAAAGTAAGAGTGTGCATATGGCCATTTGCAGCGTCTGCCTTCAGTTTTAATAGCCTTATGCTTTCGGACGGCATGATCTCAACCCATGCTCCGGGTCGACGATGCCTCTTGATGGCAAGGCGTCATGTAGGACACTGCGTTCTGTTTTGCTAAAGACAGATGACTGACATTTTTCTTATCCTTTTTTAATAACTTTCTTTCTCAAGTCACTCACTTCCAGTTTTAATATTAACGCTGAATGGAATCATATTTCAATATTGTTTTACATCTTGTTCAAAAGACAATCACTTTTTTCTAGGTAAGGCCGTATCATTTTCTCTCCTTTTTCTCGTTGTTTAAAACCTTCTTGTCACTTTTGTGAGGGTCATAATTTAGCTTCATCAGTAAAATTAGTCACTTTCATGTATGTATATATGGGAGTTTCACGATTTAAGTACATGACATATTTCATGCTTGTAAATCTTAAGCCACAAGTAGCCAATTGATGTCTAATTCACTAGAACAGGAGAATCATTTGCACCCACAAGGAATATTATGCGATACATGCTCCTACTTTGACCGGAATTTCAAGGTCGTTGCACATATTATGTATGATTATTATCACTTTTGTCGTGATTCATTTATCACACATTAGCACAGGTGAAAAATAAGAAGTTATTCTATCGACTTTATTTCAAGCCAAGTCAGTGGCTTGGAAATAAAGTCGAAACAAATCAGGACCTACACCCTTTTCTTATTTTTCACCTATGGTATATATATATATATATATATATATATATATATATATATATATATATATATATATATATATATATATATATATATATATATATCTGTGTGCATTTAAATGTGCGTAATTTTGTATGCTAGTTCTGAAGAAGCATTCTATTGCCATTCCAACCTTCCAGTCCATTTTCTCCTCATCGCTATGCTTCATTTAGTAGTTGATATTTCTCTGCTTCAATCTGTTCTTTATTTCTTGCTCACAGTTAATTGATTTTGCAATAATTTATAAACGACACCATAAAAACGATACTGCTAATTAAGAAATGACTGACTTGAAAATATTTCGGGTTAGAAGGTGGAATCATCTTTTAAAATCTATTTGGGGAAATAAGGAAAACGCCGCTTTTCTACCTGTTCTCCTGTCTTGCTTTTTGTCTAAGGTATTGCGTTCCGATTACTTTTTATCCCTTATATTTTAATCTCTCTCCCTCTTTCGCTTTCATTCTATATACTGTATAAACAATTATATAGATTTTATAAGTATATATGTATATATATATATATGAAATTTTTTATCACACCTCGCTCAGTGGGTAGAACGTCGACTGGAGTCGCTGGATAAGTATCTGTGTCGTGGGTTCGAGACTCGGCAGTACCAGTCCATTTATCACTTATAAATTCCCCTTCGGTGATAATTCCCCACCGGGGATATTCCCGAGGTAGCGTGAATTTGATATTAAGCGACATTTATAGCTTCATGATTATATATACAGTATGTATATACTCGTATGTATATATATATATATATATATATATATATATATATATATATATATATATATATATATAAGTATGTATATGTGTGTTTATGGATACAGCCATTACTCTCCATTTTTACCAGTTTTACATTGTTCATTTTCACTGAAGACGTGAAAATTATTAACCTAAAAAATGGGACTCGAGCGTCCCAATGAGCATCTTTCTGGCCATTACCATGACTTTCGTCAGTGTGCGTCCCTCCCCCCACCATGTCATTTATCACACTATTCCATGTCCTCAACTTTCCTTCACACTATGTCTGCCGTCTGAAGCGCCTACATTCATATTGTCTTTCTCCTCTCCCTCTGCCTCCCACTAGCTGCCACGCCTCATGCTGTGTCATCCCTCACCCTTTTCCAACTTCATTTCGTCCTCACACTTTGTCACACACTATCCTCATCTCTCTCTCTCTCTCTCTCTCTCTCTCTCTCTCTCTCTCTCTCTCTCTCTCTTTACATGTTAAGCTTCCTTGGTGATATCTTTCTCCTCTTATTCTTTCCCCTCTTCTTATATTTCCTCTACGGTCTCCCCTCACACACCATGGCTTCCCCTAACACTGTCCCATCATTTCTCTTTTTCAGGTACTCATATCCCTAGTAATTCATATTGCGTCCTCCCACACTTCCCCTTTCTCCGTCTTTTTTTCATACGTCCATCTAGAAGAGAAGGCGGCGGCAGCAGCTGACGCTGGGTATAAATCATATGAATCTCGCTTTCGTTCGCTCTTGGGCTCCCCTTCATTTCGCTGTTTTCCTTCGGACCTCATCTTCTTTCGCTTCTTCTTTTATGTTCGTAGAAGGGATCAGCAACGATGAAGGAAGCGAACTGTATCCTTAATGCAGTACTGTTGAGAGAGAGAGAGAGAGAGAGAGAGGTGGTGGGTGGGGGCATGGGTGACGGTGTGAAAGCTCATCTAAATATAAGGAAGTTTTATTCTTAAAACACTCGGACAAAAGTGAGTAGATGTATCAGTAACCTTAAACCCGTCGATCGCTGCCTCTCGAACTGTCCGGTTCTCAGTCTGTCGCGCTAAGACACGTACCATATGTGTGCGCTTATGCCAAGAATTCACGACAGCATGTATTAACTGACTGGAGATCCCCTTTTGTCTTCTTGTTAAATAATATCGTTGGTGTGTTAAAAATATGTCGATATTAGATATTAATTCAATTGTGTACTCTGGCATTTTTTTAATTTGCGTATTTTGAAGTACTGTGTGCAAACTAAGTAAGTTTGAGGTGCGAGAGAGGAAAACAATTTTATTCCACTAAAACGGCCAATGTCGCCTCTTAGAAAGAGTGCGGTATTCATGCCATTAGTTCTTTTCTCTGTAGTCGTGCAGTGCTAAATTTTAGTATAGAGCTTCATTTGCCTTTCATCCGCTGTAACGGACTGAGAAGGCCAGTGCCTAGAAGTGACGGTCTAAAAAAAAAAAACGATCTTTTCAGTGACATAAGCGTCTTGGTCTTCCCTATGGCACCAATCATTTTAGACACCAAGTGATCTAAATTGATGTTTTCATAACATTTACATTCTTTGGGTAGCCATATAATTTGGAGATTGCTTAAAGCAGATTCGTGATTTCTTTCTCGGGTTGCACCTCCACAGCTAAGGAACTTATTGCCTTAAATTAGTTACGTACTTCTCAGTATCAAGTATTGACGCTATAAAATGTATAATTTTTAAGTAAGCGTATGTAATAAATGGACGACTTATTTTTATCTTTTTTTTTTACTCGAAACGCCTCTTGTCAAGCAACTTGCTTTTCACAGTTTTCTTAAATTTTATTTTGATTACTGACATTTTATTTGAAAAGCTTCTTTTGATTACATACGTGGACATCATATGTTTAGGAACCTCTGGGTTTTCACATATAGCAACACTTGAGTTGTGAAAACTGACCAGAATTTCTTATAACTTTATGACTTCATACTCGAAAAGTGCTGTATCCCTTCGCGGACAATGAATGACCCCTGAGACACCCGAATATTACTTCAGTTTGTTAGATCATGACGTCATAACGATGCCGTAAGATTCATTATCTAAATAGCTGTATCTTTCCTGTTCCATATGAAGAGACGATCAGCTCTGTATCTCGAATCCTTGTGCATTAAACTCATCAAATGGGACCCGTTTGTGTCTGCCGTGTGGGATGTATCGTATGTTGTATATGGTGGACTTGAATGTTCCTGAATATTCCATTTGTCGTGTTCACATATATCAGCAGTCTTATGAATCACCGTTCTGCAGTTATGTAGTCACTATAATTCAAGTGGAGTCATTCTATACCAATTTCAAGTTTGCAGACTCAATGTCGTGCACCTACAAGACGACCAGAATACCAGATCGCTGGATTTTCCAGGGTTAGAAGAGGATGGTGAGCGAGTTGGCAGTCGTTTTGGCAGTGTCCTTATTCGACTTGCACGTGTCTAAATCGTCTACACGGCCCCTCGATGAACCCTCTGAGCTCAGTTTATGATGTTGGGCTCTTCCATAGGCTAACTTTTTATGCACAACGTATACCTATTGGGTATCCTGACTGTGTAGAAATAATAGTGCTCATTAATGAGAAGATACACTGATATCCACAATGCATTCAAATAAACATGAAGTACTAACCAACACAGTATTACCCCGATAAGATGTGGCCTAGACACCTCAAGGCTTTATACTAATCAAAGAGCAATGGAGAAGTCTGTCTAAAAGTTAGGTAGCCCCCTATCTGCCTGACCACCAGTTCCACGTCTGTTGCGAATAGACCAGCTATTTTCTTGTTGGTCGTTTTTCTGGATGATTCCTTCTCTACACCTCTCAGCTATAGGAGTGTCTCTCGTCTTTGCATTCCCTGTATTCTGTCTTATAACGCCTTTTGTTGGAAGAGGTCGATTCGAATGTTAATTACAAACTTCATTCGTTTTTTAAAAGTATGTGATATTGAAGGGCACTGGGAAATCGTTCTATCACCTTTCCCTTTTATTAAGATTGCACAACACATCAGTACATGTACACACATGTATACACACACACACACACACACACACACATATATATATATATATATATATATATATATATATATATATATATATATATATATATATATATATATATATATATATATATAATATATATAAGTCTCCTCTTCATTGTACGCGTGGCTTCCGCATACACTTGGGAAAACTTCAAATAATTTATCTCTAGTGTTTTTTAGCCACCAAGTGGGATAAACAAAATCGTTGAAATATTGACGTTTATTCATTCCCAAGTCGGCAGCTGATTCGATTATCCATGGTGATCTAGATTCAATCAAATTACGTTCTAGAATATAAATTTCAGCCAAATATTAAAATATTATCTAAATACAAGGATAAATGACTATATATATATATATATATATATATATATATATATATATATATATATATATATATATATATATGTGTGTGTGTGTGTATAAACTGTGTATTTCCATACACCTGAATACTCCATTCCAGGCTGTCGGCAAGTCTTTATAGACGGAATTGCTGAACCGCATACTTTTTGTTTAACCCTAGCAAATGTAAGTATTCATTTACAGCTGAGGGGTCCACCAGAGCTACCATGGACTTAGCAAACATTGTCTCCTTTGGGTGACTGCACTTAAAGAGAGCAAGGTGAGTGGTGTGGTCACCACTGCACATATATATATATATATATATATATATATATATATATATATATATATATATATATATATATATATATATATATATATAGTAAAACCCCCCTGTATTCGTGGTCTCACGATTCACGGACTCACCTATTCGCGGATTTCTCTGTGGAACATACATACACATTATTCACTAGTAATTCGCCCATTCACGGTATTTTTCACTGAGAAATATTCACTAATTACTGTATTTTCATCTCAATTTCATGACTAAATGCACTTTTCGTGATAAAATTATTAAAATACTCAAGTAGTGCTCAAGTTACATTAATTCGCCTTACACCAACAGTTTTGGTATTTCAAATCAAAATACACAATTACCATAGTTATAGTACAAATGAAATTAAGTAGAATAGGACTTTATTTTTACATTATACCCTTATTCGGTATGGATAAAAGATCGGCGAAATATATTGCTAGATTTAAGCTGCAAGTTGTAGCTGAAGCTGAAAAGCAATGTTAAAGCTGCTAATGACTATAAATTATCGTACATCGGCAACATGGATGAAACTCAAACGAAATTAAAATCGAAGAGAAAGTATTTTGTTCAAAACTACTGGGCGTGAAAGAACACATTACTGCTATTTTTACGCCGATAAGCAATAAATACTTAAAGCTCGTATTATGATGAAGTCAAGTTAAAACAGCGAATGGAATCTTGATTTTTTTTACACAAAACAAATGCCCCTAAACGGCCAACGTCATCTATTAAGGAAAAAGAATAGCCAAATTAATTTCACAACGAGACGTATTTAAGTTATGTTTCGACTTAAAAACACTTCTTATAACGAAAAAATAACCTTGTCCCATATATATAAAGTATCTGGAGATTCATTTATGCTAACTAGAAGTAACTAAAGCGAAATAAACTTACCGTGTAATCAATTTCCAAACCAAAACATTGATCGCTATAATTGCAATTTATAATACAAAAGCAATATAAGAATATATACAATATTATTGGATACAGTGAATTAAGGCATAACATTTTAAAAGATCCATGGAAAAGATGCATATTCGTTATGTTGATGTTTGTATAATACAATATACTGAACATAGAGTAAAGTAAATGTAGGCTAGGCTACCGTATATGTATATGATATACCAGAGTGAAGGCTAAGCTAATTCTCGTTTGTTATTCAATTTCTCTTTTTATTGAGTTATCATAAGTCACTCTGCATGAACCTCCAGAATTAGCTGATATTAATAATTATTATACCGTGTATGTAAAGAGTATACTTTATAGTGTGGGGTAGGCTGCCATATATGTATACATGGTACCTACAGGTAATACCCTAGTGTAGGCTAGGCTATATTCGAGATACGTTTTTTCCAACGTTTTTGGAACCCTAACCCCATCATCGCAAGTGGTTAATACCTGTATAAGCATTTTCAGTTTTTTTGTGTGTTTGAACTATCAGAATAGGCAGTTCTAAGTGTTTTCAGAAGGGTTCTAAGTATTCACGGGTTTTAGCTATTCCATGGACATCCCCGATAGTATATAGCAAATTGGAAAATGACAGGCAGAAGTTCAGTCTCCTTTCATTTTTATTCACGCATCTTCGGGACACAAATGAAGACTCGTGAATAAACACGTGAAAGCACTTTGTACTGAACTAAAGATTTTCCTGTCTGTAAGGTGAGTGGTGTGGTATATATATATATATATATATATATATATATATATATATATATATATATATATATATATATATATATATATATATATATAGTAAAACCCCGTATTCGTGGTCTCACGATTCACGGACTCACCTATTCATGGATTTCTCTGTGGAACATACATACACATTATTCACTAGTAATTCGCCCATTCACGGTATTTTCACTGAAATATTCACTAATTACTGTATTTTCATCTCAATTTCATGACTAAATGCACTTTTCGTGATAAAATTATTAAAATACTCAAGTAGTGCTCAAGTTACATTAATTCGCCTTACAGTAATTCGATAACAACAGCCGTTTTGCTTGTATTTCTCAACCATCGTTTACCATAGTTATAGTACAAAATGAAATTAAGTAGAATAGGACTTACATATTTTACATTATACCCTTATTCGGTATGGATAAAAGATCGGCAAAGGAAATATATTGCTAGATTTAAGCTGCAAGTTGTAGCTGAACCTGAGAAAGCAATGTTAAAGCTGCTAATGACTATAAATTATCGTAATCGGCAACATGGATGAAACTCAAACGAAATTAAAATCGAAGAGAAAGTATTTTGTTCAAAACTACTGGGCGTGAAAGAACACATTACTGCTATTTTTACGCCGATAAGAATAAATACTTAAAGCTCGTATTATGATGAAGTCAATTAAAACAGCGAATGGAATCTTGATTTTTTTACACAAAACAAATGCCCCTAAACGGCCAACGTCATCTATTAAGGAAAAGAATAGCCAAGTTAATTTCACAACGAGACGTATTTAAGTTATGTTTCGACTTAAAAACACTTCTTATAACGAAAAATAACCTTGTCCCATATATATAAAGTATCTGGAGATTCATTTATGCTAACTAGAAGTAACTAAAGCGAAATAAACTTACCGTGTAATCAATTTCCAAACCAAAACATTGATCGCTATAATTGCAATTTATAATACAAAAGCAATATAAGAATATATACAATATTATTGGATACAGTGAATTAAGGCATAACATTTTAAAAGATCCATGGAAAAGATGCATATTCGTTATGTTGATGTTTGTATAAAATATACTGAACATTTAAAGTAAATGTAGGCTAGGCTACCGTATATGTATATGATATACCAGAGTGAAGGCTAAGCTAATTCTCGTTTGTTATTCAATTTCTCTTTTATTGAGTTATCATAAGTCACTCTGCATGAACCTCCAGAATTAATATTAATAATTATTATACCGTGTATGTAAAGAGTATACTTTATAGTGTGGGTAGGCTGCCATATATGTATACATGGTTGCTACAGGTAATACCCTAGTGTAGGCTAGGCTATATTCGAGATAAATTTTTCAACGTTTTTGGAACCTAACCCCATCTTCAAGTTAATACCTGTAAAAGCATTTTCAGTTTTTTTGTGTGTTTGAACTGTCAGAATAGGCAGTTCTAAGTGTTTTCAGAAGGGTTCTAAGTATTCGCGCAGGGGGGTGTGGTAAACATCCCCCGAGTATATATAAGCAGAATACCACAGGAAAAATGACAGGCAGAGTTCAGTACCAAGCGCTTTCATGTGTTTATTCACGCATCTTCGGGACACAAATGAAGACTCGTGAATAAACACGTGAAAGCAAACTGCTGCCTGTCATTTTCAACCATATATACTGACCATCTACTGATTTCAAAGCATATATATATATATATATATATATATATATATATATATATATATATAGCATATATATATATATATATATATATATTTATATATATATATATATATATAAAAAACCCCCTTATTCGTGGTCTCACGATTCACGGACTCACCTATTCACATTTCTCTGTGGAACATACATACACATTTATTCACTAGTAATTCCCATTCACGGTTTATTTTTCACTGAGAAATATTCACTAATTACTGTATTTTCATCTCAATTTCATGACTAAATGCACTTTTCGTGATAAAATTATTAAAATACTCAAGTAGTGCTCAAGTTACATTAATTCGCCTTACAGTAATTCGATAACAACAGCCGTTTTGCTTGTATTTCAACCATCGTACGGTAATACACAATTACCATAGTTATAGTACAAATGAAATTAAGTAGAATAGGACTTACATATTTTTACATTATACCCTTATTCGGTATGGATAAAAGATCGGCAAGGAAATATATTGCTAGATTTAAGCTGCAAGTTGTAGCTGAAGCTGAGAAAGCAATGTTAAAGCTGCTAATGACTATAAATTATCGTACATCGGCAACATGGATGAAACTCAAACGTAATTAAAATTGAAGAGAAAGTATTTTGTTCAAAACTACTGGGCGTGAAAGAACACATTACTGCTATTTTTACGCCGATAAGCAATAAATTCTTAAAGCTCGTATTATGATGAAGTCAAGTTAAAACAGCGAATGGAATCTTGATTTTTTTTACACAAAACAAATGCCCCTAAACGGCCAACGTCATCTATTAAGGAAAAGAATAGCTACGTTAATTTCACAACGAGACGTATTTAAGTTATGTTTCGACTTAAAAACACTTCTTATAACGAAAAATAACCTTGCCCCATATATATAAAGTATCTAGAGATTCATTTATGCTAACTAGAAGTAACTAAATCGAAATAAACTTACCGTGTAATCAATTTCCAAACCAAAACATTGATCGCTATGATTGCAATTTATAATACAACAGCAATATAAGAATATACACAATATTATTGGATACAGTGAATTAAGGCATAACATTTTAAAAGATCCATGGAAAAGATGCATATTCGTTATGTTGATGTTTGTATAATACAATATACTGAACATAGAGTAAAGTAAATTGTAGGCTAGGCTACCGTATATGTATATGATATACCAGAGTGAAGGCTAATGAGTTATCATAAGTCACTCAGCATGAACCTCCAGAATTAGCTGATATTAATAATTATTATACCATGTATGTATAGAGTATACTTTATAGTATAAGGTAGGCTGCCATATATGTATACATGGTACCTACAGGTAATACCCTAGTGTAGGCTAGGCTATATTCGAGATACGTTTTTTCCAACGTTTTTGGAACCTAACCCCATCGCAAGTAGGTTAATACCTGTTTAAGCATTTTCAGTTTTTTTGTGTGTTTGAACTATCAGAATAGGCAGTTCTAAGTGTTTTCAGAAGGGTTCTAAGTATTCGCGGGTTTTAGCTATTCGCAGGGGGTGTGGTACACATCCCCCGCGAGTATATATAAGCGAATACCACAGGAAAATGACAGGCAGAAGTTCAGTACCAAGCGCTTTCATGTGTTTATTCACGCATCTTCGGGACACAAATGAAGACTCGTGAATAAACACGTGAAAGCACTTTGTACTGAACTGCTGCCTGTCATTTTCCTGTGGTATTCGCTTATATACTGAAGCCACGTGCATCTACTGTGATTTCAAAGCATATATATATATATATATATATATATATATATATATATATATATATATATATATATATATATATATATATATATATATATATATATATATATATATGTGTGTGTGTGTGTGTGTGTGTGTGTGTGTGTGTGTGTGTGTGTGTGTGTGTGTGTGTGTGTGTGTGTGTGTGTGTACATACCTTAATGCAGAAACAGAAACCGATCTTTGAGATATGGATTACCCTTTGGAATTTTGGAAATTTGGGCTAAATTGTTCAGCTATGCTGTACTGCTTTCGTAATTTGCCTCGACTTGAAGGCGACTGCATATGCAAGAGGGAGCAATGTCTCCTCGGTTGGTTTCGTTCAGTGTGTAAACTTCATGGACTCCGCTTGATCGTTGACATATTATTGCAAGTGAGGTTTCTGGCTGGGAATTTTTGTTATTTTGTGTGGACCGCTCTCCGCTAGCCACACGAGTTCAGGCGGAAAGGTCAAGGAGCACCCTGTCCACCACCTGCTTGTGCCTCCTGGGTGTCACCACTGAACCACGTGGTCTAGGACACCAGTTTTCTGTCTGCATAAGGCCAACTTAATGTTAAACGCGACAATAAATCAGTGTAGCTTTTTGTTGTCGTTGCTGCGTTGTTTTGTAGATGTTGCTTTGGTTAATCTTGATATTTTATTTCCGATACTTTCTTGGTATCAAATGTTATTTCTTTCATTAGCCCTTTTTGTCAGTTTTACTATTCTTTCCTGTCTATATCTCATTTGTACATTCTCACTTTAATAATTTTCCTGCTTTTTCTAGCTGGACAACGAAATATGTGAGGGATCTTAGAGACAAAGCATTGAATGTATTGATTCAGAAAATAAAAAGAAAGGAGATATTTGTTAAGTGGAGATCTGTTTCGTATGCCAGAATAGGTAGCAACGGAATATATCTATATCATATATATATATATATATATATATATATATACATATATATATATATATATATATATATATATGTACATATACAGTATATATACAGTATATATATATATCATGGGAATAACAACGTGATATAAATGTTTTTGTATATTTTTGTGAGTTCGTCTATGTTTTATTTAATGAATGATTTACATAGGTTGCATGTTGATCTGCTTCCATAAATACAATATATACACATATGCACAGTGTACGGATAAACTACAAAAACACACGCGCACCATCACAGGCCCCACACCCAGCGGACAGGTTAAAGCACATTGTGCGTTAGTGGCTTGGGCAGTGCATTGAGTATATGGTAGGTAGTCGAATGTGGCGAAACACAGGCAAGTGAAGTAGTGCACGGGGCTGACCGCCCGAGGCCCAGCAGCTGCTCAGAGTCTGAAGGTAATATTTTCAGAAACCTTCCTAAGACGAAAAAATGTATGGCTGTCTTAAAAAAATAAATTATGCATAGAATTTGCCTCTAGTTATAATCTCTCTCTCTCTCTCTCTCTCTCTCTCTCTCTCTCTCTCTCTCTCTCTCTCTCTCTCTCTCTCTCTCTAATAAATAGACACCCCTTAGTACAAGATCTGCAAAATATACCTACTGCGCCATCCCGTGCCAGAAAGCCTTCCTCCTCCCATCTTTCCCGTTTTATTAAAAGTGAAGGTCATCGCGAGAGTGCCACGTTGGCTTTTTTCCTCTCGAGATGCCAGCAGGCAGAAAAGATTCCTCTTCCTCAAGGAAAGGCTATTGTTGGTTATGCATGAGAGAGAGAGAGAGAGAGAGAGAGAGAGAGAGAGAGAGAGAGAGGAGAGAGAGAGAGAAATCAAAAGCCATTGCTGCTGCTGCTGCTGCTGAAGCATCCGTGTCTGCTGAGATTCTCTCCCAAAAGTGAGGTGATAGTCTTTTTTTTTATTATTATTGTGTTTTCATGTGTTTCGTCTTAAGCTGTTATTGTAGAAGTAAAATATAATCGATAGTCCAAAAGTTGATGGTTATTTATATTATTTGTATATATATATATATATATATATATACATATATATATATATATATATATATATATATATATATATATATATATATATATACTCTAATAATATGGACGCGTGCCGTTACCTTTATTTGCGCCACTCCCTTTGAATAAAGGTGTATGAAGAAAATACCAAGAAACATAGACCAGGCATCCTAGCTGGTTTGTGAATCACTGTGTAAAGGAATGGGGAAAGAGAGACTAGAGGGGAATAGTATAATAATTTCGGAAGAGGTAATTGAAGTGAGAGGGAAGGAGGGGGAGGCACAATGCAGAAAGGGCACTGACTGGTTGGAGGGCAGTGAGCAGATATTTACTGCTGGTAAGATTTGAATGAAAACACAGCAATATGAGTATGTGTGTGCTATGCACCAACAAATGACACTCTCAAGTAATGAAAGATGAATTTTACAGAGAACTGCAGAATGTTATAGCCGAAATAATGGAAAAGCTTAGAACTGTTGTTGGCAATATGAATGCGAAAGACTGTAGAAATTCTGAAGGTATGGAGGAGGTAACGGGTACGGTAGGCCTAGGGGAGACTAGTGGCCTCTGTTTTCCAGCAAAGGGGAAACATCAGTTAAATCCAAAAACAAAAGATGTGAAGAAAGAACACAAACAAAAATAAGTAAAGAATAGACCTTTGTCTCCTCAAATAATGGTTAAACCAATGGAAGGAGATATCGAAAACACGGAAGAGGTAGCAGAACCATACCATAGGTAACAATGATTATGTCTAGGGAAAAGAGATTACTCCATCACCAATAATTGGTACAGCAGGAGTAAATGAAACAAGAAGTATATATGATAACACATGTGAATGTAATGAATGCTTTGTTGAATTGTGCATTAAAAACAAAAACATAATGAAAGATTGTTAAACAAACATTACAAGAAATTTTATGAAATACAGAAAAAGAGAAACTACTGATTTGAACACTCACGAAAAGGTTGAATGTGCATTGAAACTTAATAAATTACAAAGAAAAACAGAAAAATGTCTTGGGTAAATTATTAGAAAGAACCCAAGTGTATAATACAAAAAAGAAAGCAAAATTGAACCCCTTTAACATAATATTGTCCATAGCTATATCATAAAATGAAACATAAATGGTCTACTGACCAGATTACATCTACTAAGGGATTCAGAGCCGATGAAACACTGTTTTTCGGCAACAACTTTTTATCAAAGCATCGGATAAAAGTGAAAGTTAGCAAGTGTATGTTTTATAACCCTCCCTAATTTTTGCAAGTATTATTTAGTACCTAAGTTCGATAGTTTTGATATTTATGGAGTAAAATGAAGTCGCCGATGTCGGAGCCGAGAAAATCACAGACAAGGATCCTAAAACAATTCGTGACGTAAACATAATGTGACGTCATGAGGCTCCTCCCATCCACCAGGTAGGCGGTTAATGGATATGCTTACACAGTCAAGGCTTCGACAAATTTGATAATGGCCAGCAGGATATGTAATTGTTCCCGTGGTTGCAAGACTGCATTTGTGCTACAGCTTGCCACTTTGTATACAAACGGCAAGACCCGTGGCAAGATTTACTATAGTGGCTAATGGTTACTTGGCCGCCCCAGAAGTGTGGGCAGGAGGTGTAGGTGTTAGACAGGCACGGACAATATCCAAGAGAGCTGCGTGGAACCAGTCATCATTGACGTCACTAGCGACGATGAGGACGGGGATGATGACCTCTTCCTCGAGAGTGACGGTGAATACATTTTTGTAATTAAATTATGTATAGTGTTAGACGTTTTATTTTTACATCTAAAGCATATTTATCAAAACACATTGATTATAACAATATGGTCCTTGTTCAAACTTATTTTAATTTATTTTCCTTTCCATGCATATCAATATAAATCGTGTTACATTTGTTGATATTAAGTGGGTAAATAATAGCAGCTTGCCCTCAAAATCTTAACTCCTACCGTTACCTTTTATTTGCAACGAGTGTACAAGCGCTGTTTAGGGTGCTGTGTCATATAAATAAAAAAAAAAAGACAAAGGAAAACAATGGCGTTGACCTTTACACCTTTAACAATTGAGGGAAATGAGGTATCATTGCTTTTCATTTGAATTCTACTTCTAGTGACCCTCCTGACTTGCTGCAATTAGAAGGCTATACTGTAGTGTCGAAATCTGAGGTAAAACAAAACGGATTGTCTTTTTGTATTCCCGCCCTGAATAGATGTAGATCTAACAAATGAGCTATAGACTGGTTCATCTTGTATAGGTAAATGGCAAAATATATGGAATGAAGAACCTGAAAGTATTAAACAAAACCAAATAAAAACTAGTGTTGGGACACGGAGTTCATCATACCGAAAGGAAAGACTACAAAAGTAATCCTGGCAGGTCTCCGAATTGGCCATTCTCGACCAACACACCGAATGGATAACCCACATAACCCTGCTCCTCCTGAATGCTTTGAATCTAATAATAACAATTAAACATTTGCTGTGTGAATGCCCAAAGTATAATCTAGCGGCTATCAAGTTTTGGAAATAAATCAAGCGGTGAAATTTT
>NC_089743.1:3505000-3575000 GCF_040412425.1 Macrobrachium rosenbergii
AAAGGATATTGTTTAATAGGTGGTGAAACCTGGTAAGGTTGTTGGTGATGAGTGTATTCGTAAATATGCATGGGCTTGTTTGCTTAGTTAACGACTGTGGTTAACAAGCATTTTTCCTTTTCATGAGCTGTCATTGTAAGTAGTCTACGGATGACAGAGGGATTCAACGTCTGGTCTTCAGTTGGTATTGAGCTCAAGAGGTAGGGGAGCTAATTCCTGCCTGTTTACTGAAGAACACCTCCATGGTGCCTGTGAGATTCTACAGTCGCCCTGGGGTTCAGGGGATTGGTAGTCGACGTTGGAAGCTTTATGCTTGGCACTGGTTAAAGGAGGTGGTGGGTGCCGGTGGTTCTGGCACAGGTCATTTTGGGAACCGAAAATCTGAAGTTATTCAACACATTCGCCTAACTGATACTTCAGACTCGCATTGTTTCATTATCATCATCATCATCGTCATCCAGGATCATCGATGTTTGGTTTTTAGGACCTCATTCCAGATTAACGCCTACAGTTAATCATCTTTTCATCAATCTGATCATCTCTGGAAACATTGTATTCCTACATCTGCTACACAAAAAAATCTTATTTCATGTAAGAAATATTTTATGCTTTTTTTAACCACTGTCAAAGATTCCCATTCTAATGAGCGGTTGCTTAAGCAGTTAATAACATTTGTAACTGATTTCACCTTTCAGGTTCTTCACCGATGTCCACTCTCTATCCTGTATATAGCTACATCTAATCATAGTAAAATATGATGACATTTCCTTCTTGTGTTTTTATACTCCTTACCTGAAAGTTGAAACGGGATCATTTGTGTTGTTTCTTAGGTATCATTACAAGGTTATTAGATAGCCCACTTGGGTGATGAGAGTAAGTGTTACGCCCGGCTGGTCAGTAAGAGCCTGGTATAGAAAAATAAGAATTTTGGTTATGATTTAAAGAGAAGGACGTGAAAATATATATATATATATATATATATATATATATATATATATATATATATTATATAATAATAAAAATGATTAAAGACGAAGAAGAAGATATATATTTATATATATGTATATATATATATATAAAATATTTTATATGATAAACAATATAAAAACTGATAAACAATACAGCATAAT
Organism: Macrobrachium rosenbergii; assembly: GCF_040412425.1. NCBI lineage: Eukaryota > Metazoa > Arthropoda > Malacostraca > Decapoda > Palaemonidae > Macrobrachium > Macrobrachium rosenbergii. The sequence goes on from NC_089743.1 coordinate 3,506,131, forward strand.
AAATTATTTTTTGTTGACAGGCAAAACACATTGAATAAAGCAAATCAAAGCAAGATACAACATTGAAATAAAAATTACTTTACAAAAAAAGAAATACAATTAAAACTAAGAGTAGTTAAAAAGACACCCTGTCTCAACGGAGTTTAGTTGCTCTATGGAAAATGCACCGAAAGTAAACAACAAGAAGGGGGTGGTTTAAGCTATGTACAAGGGAACAGATGAAGAGGGGTTGTTTAAGGTGGGAATTGGTTTCTTTATAGCTAGAGATTCTAATATTGGAAGGTGGTGTTCATATGGACTTGAAAATAATATCTTGAAAATCCTTATAATTTATACTATTTATGCAAACTTTCCTATGATTCCTAATGTTACATAGTTCTGGGTTGGATAGTTTACACCCTGTACGGAAACTAATGCCCATATGTGCATCACATCTCACCCTAAGCAGGCGGCGCGTGTTGCCAACGTACGTCTGGCTATTGCATCGGTAGCAAGTATACAGTGAATATAGACAACACCGGACTGCATTAAGGGAGGTACTCTCTCTTTATGACGCAACTTACTACCAATAGTCTTAGGGTTCATTAAGACAAACTTAACATCAACAGCCGGAAAATAATTAATTAAAATTCTCCTTAAGTGAGGTAAGAAAGAGGCGTAATGCACATAAGGAAATCGTACATAAAACTTGAGTTTATAAGCCAAACATATTGCTGCTGGAGGATGAAATGAAATACCCAGCGTTTTCCTGACATATTTCATAAAGAGATTAGGAGGATAACAATTTAATTTAAAATAATCGCAAAGGATTCCGATTTCTTTGTGGAAAAGACTCCAATCAGAAGTTAATGCCATGGCTCTGTGGAGGAGGGTAGACAATGAATTTAATTTAAAATTAATTTAAAATTGAAAACAAAAACTATAAAAGTTAAGACCAAGGTCTGTGAAAGTTGCCTTTCGATATATATATATATATATATATATATATATATATATATATATATATATATATATATATATATATATATATATAATATATATATATATATATATATATATATATATTAAAAGACCTCATTCAAACTGGATGGTATCTAATGGAGTATTTATTCAGAAAAAGTTACAAGCTTTCTTGAACAAACTTTTTCTGAATAAATACTCCATCAGATACCATCCAGTTTGAATGAGGTCCTTTTAGTAACTCTACCAATGCACAGAACAATTGTGTATGTGATAAAGTTAATTTATTTGACCTCGAGATGGGTTGGTTCAGGAGTTTCAAAAGAATGTATGGAGGCAGAGCCATGCTGAAAGTAAGAAATTATGATTGTACGGATACTTGATAATGTGGACTGTTTGTCCAAGAAAGCTTGTAACTTTTTCTGAATAGATACTCCATTAGATACCATCCAGTTTGAATGAGGTCCTTTTAGTAATTCTACTAATGCACAGAACAATTGTGTATGTGATAAAGTTAATATATATATATATATATATATATATATATATATATATATATATATATATATATATATATATATATATATATATATATATATATATATATATATATATATATATATATATATGGCCTAGTGGATAGCGCCCTTGCTTTCCACCTGAGAGACCTGGGTTCGATCCCCGACGTGAGTCAGAAATTTATTTCTGTTCCACACGTGATTGTGTGTTGATGATTTCTATCTTATTCACTCAGAAGGATAATTCAATATATATATATATATATATATATATATATATATATATATATATATATATATATATATATATATATATACATACTGTATACACGCATTTGCTTATTCACAACTTCAATAGGCATGTGAAGTATGCTAATCGATATTTTTGGTTGGGTATGAATATATTTAGATATTTGTCGGCGTTGATACCTTTGGAAGTTTCGAATCCAATTTTATATATATAAAAAAAATCATGAATGTGTGATGTTCCATATTTGAAATTAATGTAGTTAATAAGGTACATATATAGGAAGTACTTGGATCAGTTAACTTTGTTGATGTGTATCCCGTTTTGTTTGTATTTTGTATTGGTTCATGAGCATTTTATGGAGTGGAGAAGTAGAGAAAGCACTAAATATTTCCTAGTCTTTTCTTATTTACGGACTCTATCCGGATCTTGAAGACTCGCTGTAAATATTATCCTCATGAATTTCGGCTGAAGAAACTTGCTCAAATATCTTCAGAATATTTGACCAAATTTTTACCTACTTCTTTAAGAAGATCAAGTTGAGAGAGAGAGAGAGAGAGAGAGAGAGAGAGAGAGAAATTGGTAGAAATGAAATCTACGTAGTGGCTTATTTGAGAGAGTTCTTTTAAATGGATAGATGATGGGTAGAGAAGAATTTTTTTTTTTAAATCCAAGAAATCCAACATTTATATGAATAGAAATGAAATTTGCAGCTCTTCTGGATCTATTTGATTAGACTTTTTCTGTTCCTGTTTCTATTTGTAACCAGGTTAAAAGAGGAGTTCTTTTAAATGGATAGATGATGGGTTAGACAAATAAATATTAGTATTATTTGAACTATTTTATAGTGTCTATTCCCCTCTAATTTTTTTAAATCCAAGGAATTTATCCAACATTTATATGAATAGCCTCAATTATGAAATTTGCAGCTCTTCAGTGTATATATAAATATATATATATTTATATGTGTGTGTGTGTGTGTGTGTGTGTGTGTGTGTGTGTGTGTGTGTGTGTGTGTGTGTGTTTGCGTACAACAGTCCAGTGGCAAGACATTTACAAATTTCCGTATAGGAGACAATTAAAATAAACCAGGAGAGAGAAGAAACAATCCTTGCTCAAAAAAATTCAACCGACCGTCTCCTGGGATGTCAGAATAACACTTATTAAATGTGAAGAACGGCCGTTATTCCTAAGAGTCTTATTTTGGAGAAACTGTCAACCTCCAGTGTTTTATCCTTGTTGAGAATTGATGAGCATTTACTCTTGTTGTCATTTCGACCTCCGTAAACATACAAACTGCAATGCTTGTAGTATTTACAAGCCTCTGATATGAAAAAAAAGATTCAGCCCATTCACAGTTAGTCTGATAATGATATTCTTATTGAACTTTTTTATATAAAATGTTGTTCAATTTTATTGCAATTTTCCCTTTATACTTACAGGATATTATTGCTATCTTTCTCTCAGAGAGAGAGAGAGAGAGAGAGAGAGAGAGAGAGAGAGAGAGAGAGAGAGAGAGAGAGAGAGAGAGAGAGAGAGAGAGAGAGAGTCTAAAGATATGGAACTGAAAAGAGGAAGAAAAAAGGTTACGGTAGTATAAAGAATGTAAGTAGTGGATGTCTAACCTTGACCTCCGGTGCCAAAATCTTGTGCAACGTAACGAAAGGAATTTGCAAATTTATCGAAGAAATGTTCCTAATTTCCCATGCTTATAGAAGAATGGGGCTTTGAAATACTGTTATTGTTATTTTGTATTTTATATTTACTATTATAAGTAACGACAATAGGAGACAATAAAAACAATACAGATGATGTATATAGTGATGATTATGATGCCGATGGGGAAAATGTGAAATAAACATTAAATAGCCTCATAATCATGTAGACAAAATTTTTTCCAGTAAGTTTAACCCCTTGTTGGCAGAATTTTTTCTGCTAGTTTAGATAGATAGATGGATGACGTCCTTCTTAGACAGAAAGAGAAATCTAGTTATCTCGTGTTAAACGTAACTAGGAAGATCTCAAGAGATTGTTGTGTGAAGGCGATCATCAGCTCGTAGAGTTTATTCGAGCTAAGACTCGCTAACGATTTCTCGAGGGCGAATCATTTTCATTCCAGAAATGGCGTTTCTCTTACGGAATTCAGGCATTTCTTTCCATTCCCTGGTGAACAGCCCAAATAAGAGCAAAGTACGGCCCTCAAGCGGTGAGTCTACTAATTTAGTGAGTAATTAAGACCCTCAGTAAATACCTCTTGAGCGCTGGTAATGAACTAATTGACTCAAGTGCAAATTAAAAGGAGAACAACACACCGCCTTTACAGCGCGGATGCTGCAGTCTTGGGAAAGTCGGTTGGGGGTGGGGAGGCGGGTAAAGGGTAGAGATGCTGAAATCGAGTAAGAAAAAGACGGGATTTCATGTTGATTCCACTTTGTATATTAATAATCGACAAGATTATTTCGGTACTGGTAACGTTTTGAATTGTTTCCCTTCTTTTAACAAACAAGTCCTCAATGGCATGAATAAAGCTTACTGTTCTCCCTAGTATAAGTCAGCTTTTAACAATTTCCTCAACAAGCCTTTATTTTCTGGTTTTGTTTTCGTGTGAATTCTCACAAGTGAACCTTTGATGACCATTTGAGACTGGCAGATCCTTTGATGCTGCTGGATCTTCCTTTCGTTTATGAGATCAGGCGATGAAGTCCTTTCCTCAAATTTAACTTTATTTTTTTTACCCGAATTGGATCATCAGCGCCTATTGGTTAGTGACCCCTTTGACTGTGAAAATTAAACCTTATTTTATCAGATTGTACTGGGTAATGTATTGCTACTAAAAGGTGGAAGAAAAACTAAATGAGAGAGAGAGAGAGAGAGAGAGAGAGAGAGAGAGAGAGAGAGAGAGAGAGAGAGAGAGAGAGATGGGAAGAGGAAGGTGATAGGGAGAGAGATTCAAGTTATAATCAGAATAGTTAGCGAACTTGTGGTGGACGAAGTTAGACGGGCCCAGGTGGGTTAGGGGGTGATAAGGTGAGGGAAAGGGGAGGTCGAACGAGAAACAGGAGAGGAATCTCGATAAGGCAAATGGGGTCATGGTAGAACGATTATCTCCTGAGCCGAAAGACCTGAATTGGGACGTAAGAAATGATAAATGGGGCTAAATTTCGTTATATTAATAATAATGATAACGATGGATCATGTCAAAGATCACGAATGATAACAAATGGATTAAGTATACCTTAGTTTGACCAGACCACTGAGCTGATTAACAGCTCTCCTAGGGCTGGCCCGAAGGATTAGACTTAATGTACTGTACGTGGCTAAGAACCAGTTGGTTACCTAGCAACGGGACCTACAGCTTATTGTGGAATCCAAACCACATTATATCGAGAAACGAATTTCTATCACCAGAAATCAATTCCTCGAATTCTTCATTGGCCGGCCGGAGAATCGAACGCGGGCTCAGCACAGTGCTAGCCGAGAACGATATCGACCCGTCCAATGAGGGATGATAACAAATGGAATGACATAATAGATGCATTCGGCGATCATGAGTGAGAAGTAGCGATGACGGTAGAGAGCATTCCTTATTAATACCGATGTTAGAACCGGTTCCATGTCGTGCGCAGTCATGGTTGTGATGGGATGAGATCATGGCGACATTGTGCGAATGGAAGAAATCTCGCGCTTTTAGCTTCAACTCGACAGTATCTGGGGATTTGACATTTGCATGATACTAGAATAACCGGATTTTTCTGCTGTTTGAGCGACATTAATTGGGAGACAGTAGTTTTAACCTCGCCGCCGCCGCTAGGAAACATCTGTGACCCGTATCGACTGTGTGTGTACAGTAAGTAAGCAAATTATGGTTCATTCTTTTAAAATAAATCAATAAATATATGCTTCCAACACTAGAGTGGGTCTTTCCCTTTCCGAAAGCTCCATATGTGCTTCGATTGCTTTTGTTCTTTCACTGACACGAAAGGGAAGAGAGATCCGCCTCGTTCGAATAAATGAGATTGTGCTTCAGTTAAAATGATCACTTTGTTATGACGAAAGCAAATGAGTCTTCCCCAATTTTAAATTTTAAATTATTCTTCAGCTGCCTCTTCCCCATTCTAAAATTGCTAACCGTGTTTCACTTTTCTTTGGTCTGTTCACTGTCATTAGGAGACATCGAAAGCAAAGAAGAAAAAGAATAAAACAGGCGACGCGGATGACGAACAATTGATTAAAAAGAAGTATAGTTAATTAAATGCATGATTTTAATTGCTTAGTGAAATCATACGAACAGCGGTCGTCCATACAGATTTAAACAGTGAAAGAAGAAGACGATAAAGAAGTGGGAATAATCCAAGTTTGAGAAGAATAATGGGAGTCGAGGAGTTAAGAAAAGAGATCGGAAAAAGGCTGACGAAGACGAAGACAGACACCTCGGTAATGGCTTCGAACGGAGTTTGAAAGCGATAAGAAAGACTCCGAATGATGGAACTCTCTGTAATGAATAAGTTAAGAGATAAGCATCTAAATAGATCATTCTTTTATTACTCCAAAGGTGGTGAATTGGATATCTTGGGGAGGAAAAATTACTAATTGCCTCATTAAAAAGGAAATTAGAACAAAACTTGATGAAATGAATAAATGGTTTTTATTTTTCACAGATGAAGTAAATGGCAGGAGTTTACCTAGAGAAGAAGGAGCCAGGTTAGGTGTGTATGTTATATATATATATATATATATATATATATATATATATATATATATATATATATATATATATATATATATATATATATATATACACACATACATACATACATATGCATACACACTTCCCACTCCCAGGGGAAGAAATTCATTTAAGGGTTGCATAATGTGATCAGTAACCCTCTCGCCTACCAAGAGAAATGACCCAGTTTCGCCAATTGGACGATGACGGGCAGATGGGCAGTGAATTACGTGCCTGCTAGTGAGAACTCTTAGGTAGTCGCAATGATTGGTAAAGTGCCAAGAGGGTGGCAATTTAATATCGGAAGCTTTGCCAACAGCCAGGGGTCTAAAACCTTTAGGGATCCATTCTCTTTAAAGAAAAATGGCGTAAACATTTATATACTAGCTGAACAACCCGGCACTGCCCGGTATAACTCTGAATGACACCCGATAAACTACTCTCTCTCTCTCTCTCTCTCTCTCTCTCTCTCTCTCTCTCTCTCTCTCTCCCCTTCTACTCTCTCACTCTCTCTCTCTCATTTTCTCTGTCTCTCTCTCTCTCTCTCTCTCTTTTTCCCTCTTTCTCCTTCCTAACACCTTCTTCTCTCTCTCTCTCTCTCTCTCTCTCTCTCTCTCTCTCTCTCTCTCTCTCTCACTTTTCCTCTCTTTCTCCTCTCTCTCTCTCTCTCTCTCTCTCTCTCTCTCTCACCCACTTCCCAACCCTCACCCCCTTTGGTGCCACTCATGTCTTAACCCCACAGTATTCGTTTCCAGATAGTAAGTCATATGTATACCGAAATTAGGTATGATAAATTCGTAGTGACTAAGTCTACGTGCATAACCAACCCCATTTCAGTGACGCTCCCCCCCGCCACCGACTCTTTTGTGCCCTTTGGTGCTAATAATGTCTTAACCCCCAACCGTCTTACACCATAAGTCTTACAATTCGTTCGGGTTGCCCCAGGTCCCTCAGTGTGAGGCACCTTTGATGTCTACCAGAGAGTTGCTAACGCATCTTCCGGTATATTTTGCATCTTCCAGTCTTGGATGGTCTGGGATGCATCTTAGATATTTGTCGAGCTTATTCTTAAACACATCTACATAACTCCTGTTATGTTCCTCAGATGAGCTGGTAGCGCATTGAATAGACGCTGCATTATTGATGCTGGTGCGTGGTGGATTAATGTCCTGTGTGCTTTCCTTAATTTTCCTGGTATAGTTTTTGGCTTTAATCTACCTCTGCCTCTTTTGATAATTTTAGTTCCATGATGTTTTAATTCCTTCTATCTGTTTCATGCTTGAATTACTGTGCTGATTTCTAGATAGTAAGTCATATGTATACCAACTTTGGTTGAAATTGCTCAGTGCGTTTCAGAGGTATTGTGACACACGTATTATATATATATATATATATATATATATATATATATATATATATATATATATATATATTATATATATTATATATATGTATGTATATATATATATATATATATATATATATATATATATTATATATATTATATATATGTATGTATATATATATATATATATATATATATATATATATATATTATATATATGTATATATATGTATATATATATATATATATATATATATATATATATATATATATATATATATATACAAATTGTAGTCAGGGCAGGAATACTCTGGAGATTCATACTTCCTTTATTGTTTCCTACGTTTCGTGATTCATAATCACATCATCAGGGAATTCTATGGAAAATTAAATAAATATGTATTGTCAAAACGTGAGGAGTTCCTTCTGTCTTTTGGATTGGACTTTTGTTTACCCCATTATAAGCCAAACTTTTGCCAATTCTATTTGCCCCTCGAATTCTTGTTCCATAGACTAAAAAATCTTAATTTGTGTCACGATCTAAGCAGACTTCAAAATGAGTTGATGTCGTTGTCTCGTGGTGCTTTTTCCAGATTCAAAAACCCACTGGGCCCCCTTTTTAGAAAGAGTGACCTTGTAACCCTAAAAGCCTTAGCCAAACGAGACGATTTGATTATTACTAGGCCTGATAAGGAGGGGAACTGTAATTCTAGACAAGTCCGAGTACATTAACAAAATGAATGTGACTCTTAATGATAGCACTAAATTTCAAGAAATAGGATTGCCAAATTACCAAGCAATTTTTAAAGTAGAAGACAAAATCAATAGGTTTCTGCGAACACTAAAAAATGAGAAAATCATAGATGAGAAGGTATACCAAGATCTCTTTTCTACTGGCTCCTCTTTCGGCATTCTGTATGGCCTTCCCAAAATTCACAAAACCAATGTTCCTCTTCGCCCTATCCTTGCTTCGTACAATGCCCCAAACTATAAGTTAGCTAAGTTCCTTTGTACCCCTGTTGGAACCCTTGACCACTAACCAATATACCTTAAAAAATTCAGAACAATTCAAAGACCGTATCTTGTATCAAGACTCCGATTTATTTATGACAAGTCTAGACGTAGAATCACTATTTACAAATGTTCCCGTTAGAGAAACTATTACTATTATCCTTGATAAGCTCTTTCCTAATCCTGATTCGGTTTACTGTAATTTTAATCGCCCTTTTTAAATCGCTCTTAGAACTAGCAGTGCTGGACACGGCCTTTGTATTTAATGGAAAACTGTTTAAACAAATAGAAGGCCTGGCCATGGGAAGTCCATTAGGACCAACCTTTGAACATTTTTTTATGTGCTCCCTGGAGGAGCACATCCTTGAAGAATGTCCCTTGGCCTATCGCCCTCTTTTTTACTCTCGATACGTAGATGATACGTTTGCTCTTTTTAAACATGAAACCGATTCTGACCGATTTCTTGATTTTGCCAATGCCTGTCATAGTAGCATCACTTTTACCTTGGAGAAGGAACAGGATTCTAAACTGGCCTTTTAGATATTTTGATTTTTAAAGAAAATGACCGTTTCAGTACTACTGTTTTTAGAAAAAGAACGTTTACTGGTCTTGGGTCAAACTTTTATAGCTCCTGCTTTTTTAATTTCAAACTTAACTCTGTCCACACTCTCATACACCGTGCTTTAACTCTCACTTCTATTTGGGCCCTTTTTCATGAAGAAATCCTTTTCCTGCAACAATACTTTAACAATAATTGCTTTCCACACAAAACATTCTATAGAATTCTTTCCAGACTACTGAACAAATCATTCAGCCCTACAGTAAATTTTAATGTCCCTAAACTCCACGCCGTCCCATTTTCACATGATAGTTTTAGAAGGGATTTCATTAGGATCGTTCAGAGGTACTTTGGGGCCATTGACATCAAACTCATCCCGAAAAATCCAAAGACAATCGGCTCATTCTTCGGGTTTAAAGATCGGCTCTGCCCTTTGATGTCGTCTGGTGTTGTTTATGAATATACTTGTCCCAGATGTAGTCTGGGAACATATGTTGGATCCACCAGGCGGCTTCTCAGGGTCAGGCCGACTCATAAGGGGGTGAGCTATAGAACTGGATGCCGACTCTCCAATCCAGAGCTATCCTCCATAAGAAATCATGCCACCAAGTGCAAAACACAGATAAATTATGATGATTTCAAAGTTATTGGCCAGGCACAGAACCAACAGAAACTGCAGATACTTGAGTCTTTAAACATTAAACTACGGGTTCCCTCATTAAACACGCAAACTACCTCAATTCCATTGTTTTTGCCATAGGTCATTACTATTTGTACCTCTGATCTTTTTGTTTTGTTTTTTCTGTATATATTTTTCTTTTACTGTTAGTGTGGTTCTATCGTTTGCACTGTAAGGTGAGCGTCTTCTGCTTTTTTTTTTATAAGTATATTACTGTCTTTGTTTGTTTCTCTGTTATTGGAAAGGAAAAAAAAAGAATTTTCTTAAAATTAGACAATTTTTTATTCCTTTTTTTTATTTTGAGGGTTTTGTGATTTTGCTATTTTTAATGTGCTCTTGTGTAACCATATGTGTCCGTGTGTAACGTGATTTTAAGCTTTGTGTGTATGTATTTAAGTGTGCTCTTGTGTATGTAATTTTTAACAGCCTTTATAGATTTTTAGTGACTAATGTTTTAACGTAATTCAGTTTTAGCCGTTCAGTACTTTTATTAATTTATTTAATTTTCCATAGAATTCCCTGATGATGTGATTATGAATCACGAAACGTAGGAAACAATAAAGGGAATCTAGAATCTCCAGAGTGTTCCTGCCCTTGACTGACTATAATTTGTGTGTGTGCATCGAATCTGCCAGATTTGTGTATATATATATATATATATATATATATATATATATATATATATATGTATATAATATGTGTGTCATAAGTGTGTGTGTGTGCGTGAGTACATGTATTCTTGTGTGGAAAGGCAGCATAAATCTGAAAGTTAGGTTGTGATGTGTGTCCTTTTCTCAAAAGTGGCAATGAAAGTAGGAAAACTGAAGTGGTAACTGCCGCCATTAAAGAGGTTAGGCCCTGGTTGACGAACAATATACTGGTGTCTTATGAGAGTGGGAGTCTTCTTTTCCCGTTGCAAATGATTTATTTCACTGAGTTTGATAGTGAAAACAGAAATGGCCGTTTTCAGAATGATTCAGTTTTTAGGCATTGTATTTAAATTTTAAGAATATCTATACTTTATAAGTAAAGACATTACTTATCCTTGTTAAACGGCTTGTAGCTTTTACAGTACACAGCAGTAGTTATTTATACGCAAAAAATATTCCCCAAAAATAGGCAAAATTTTCGTAGACCGTGTCGACAAAAATTTTCAGCTGGATTTTTGCCAACATAAAAAACCTCCAACTAGTCGTTTTAAATAATCGTTTGGTATATAATTTCTTAGTTACAACTGCACGCACGTAGGACGCGTCGATTCGAAAGATGTGGAAGAACGCGAAATTTTGATTTGATTTTTGGTGATGTCATCTTTGCTGTAACGTGCGCTGATGGCCGCACTGATCATTTTGAGCAATTCTGCGATCACTATTCCGAAGGAAAAATTGTTTTTCCAAAATGTTGGAATATTCTGGAACAAGCCCCAGATCGGGCATATAAACCCCAGGAGACGCCGAGTCCTCCACTTCTCTCCAGCTAAGGAAGGTGTGCAGACGTGCTGAAGGGGCTTTATTAGAAACCCGGTAGATCTTAAGCAGGGAGCTGTAACGAAGTCCAGCACCACCACATTTATCCCAGAATATCTCAGAAATCATCATTCAACGTGGAGCATGTCCAGCAAAGAAGAGATCGAAGAACGTTGTTCAAAGCCGTCTTTGAAGTCAGTTGCTGAGATTTTAAGTCAGTTTGTGGGTGTTAAGATTACTCACTCACTGGCCAGAAGTTTTCCAGTAAATTTTCAGTCCTGTGATATAATTAGCATTTGTAAGTAACGTAGCTTGCTTTATGTTGCTCGAGGCGCAATTTAGTTAAACTGTCAATTTCCTATCTATTATTTCAGTACATGTGTTCTTTGGGGCCGCGTGGTCCACCCCTTTGTTTGCGTGGCTGTCGCTAGTTTGAATTGATTCAATTTCATTGTTTGTTTATTAACGTAAATTTGCACAGCTGTAGTAGTTTTGTAGTTTATCTTTGTAATAAAACTGTAAAACTCCCATGTTTGTTTGGATAATCCCCACCTAAGTATCCATGCCCAGAACATCGGGCATGAACCATAAAATCAACTATCGTCGAGAAAATTCTCGACAGACCGTGTAGTTTCATGACAAATATTCGGTCGTCAAATATATGAAACAGGCACATGTAAACTAATAGTTGTATCTAGTCTCTGATCTTTTCTCCCCGAAATCAAACCACGGACTTTGCAAATGCGAACCCAGAGCTACATTTTAATGTTCAGTATAAGCATATCGAATTTTCTTTATGAATTATGAATTAGTTTTTTCATCTACGATATTTCCACTGTCTGATCTGATTCCTGCTTGCCTCCAAAGGGCCTTTTCCGGCAAATCGCCTACTTCCTTCTTAACGCAAGGGTTTGGCACTGAAATTCTAGGAATGGACGAGTGATGGTCGGTGGGAACTGTGGTATTCGAGGCGGGGGCTGAGGAAGAGAGAGAGAAAGAGAGAGAGTTGAAACGTGGCGTGAAAGGGGCGATCTGTAGCGAGACGGTCAGGTAGCAACATTGGAAAATAAAGTTGATGCGTTTTCGGAGCCCGTATGTCACGGGAAGAGCAAATGGCGCGCAAGGACCGTGGCCGTGGCGTGGTACGAAGTGTGGAACACAAATAAATGTTTTCAATAAAGGTCATTCATGAGCCAGGGTTGTAAGCGAAACGAGAAGCATTATCCAAACAGATGAATCATGGTGATTGCTGGCAGTTCTGCACAAGACATCAGAACTGTTTGAAAAATGCCCCTCATGAACTCGGCTTTAGGGCGAGATGACCCGTTTTGCCAGACAAGATGATCCATGCTAAGGACAATCAGTGAAAGTCAGGATTCCGAAATGGGATTATGCATTATCCTTTTCGGAATCAATGGACCGCCGTCATTCGAGACCCCTTTTAGGACGGTCTAGTAGTTCACGCTTTTTCAGTGTTGCTGCTGTTGTTATATTCATCAGTTTACATTCCAGGTCTAGACATGTCTGTTAAAACGTGGTTCAGGTTCCACATTGATTAATATGAATTTGTACATACTAGAAATAGGTCGAGCACCAGAAGAAAGGTTTGGGAGACGGTGAAATACCAGTCGCCGGAGTTTTGTTCCTACCGATCTTGAAACAAAGGAACCTCATTAAGTGCATTATCACGAAAAGGACAGAGACGGCGAGCGGGATAACCGAATTAACGCATGAGACAAGCCTTTGTTGGTAAATATGGATTTTTAAGTACGGCAAGGAATGTGGGAAAGAGATTTGTTCGGTATTATCTCATGGGGACGTAAAACAAATGTGTCGTACTCTCTCTCTCTCTCTCTCTCTCTCTCACACACACACACACACACACACACACACACACACACACACACACACACACACACACACACACACACACACACCAGGACTGAGCGCTCAAATAAAGAAATTTGGGAAGAGATAAGCTATAAATTATTCCACCAAGACATGGAATTGTTCAAAATATTTCCATGTTTCTCTCTCTCTCTCTCTCTCTCTCTCTCTCTCTCTCTCTCTCTCTCTCTCTCTCTCTCTCTCTCTCTCTCTCTCTTAAACTGGGACCCTGTGTATGTTCATTAAATAGTATAGGAAATTATCAAAGTAGAAAGTCTTATAGGACAAAATATGGTGTAAAATACATTCCCTCTCTCTCTCTCCGTCTGGTGGCGTGGTTATGCTTGGATCTCCTACTGGCTTTTCCAGTATAGCAGACCATTCAAGGTGGGACTTCCATAAATCTCAGGGCTGCGGGTCAAGACTCGTGGCGAGTATTTCCAGGTCTAGATTTGCAGAATCCCTGTGCAGTCCTGCCAGTCCACGATATCCAAAACCCTTGCGCAGGCTTTACAAGTTTTTCCAGATCCTTGCTGATTCTTCCCATCTCTTGATTTCACGAGCCCTGTCCAGTCCGGTGCGCCCTTGATATCCATAATTCCCGTGAAATAAATTCTGGCTTTAGTAGATGGTACAGTAATGGGAAAAGACATATTTAATGGATGATGCGTGAATTTGATTTAGATGGCAATTTTTTTTTTTTTTTTTTTATGAATGGGACTCTTCATATTTTTTCTTGGATAGAGCGTTAGTCTCGTATAATCAATACTTATCAAAACTTCTTGAAAGCTCAGATTTACATGTATACTCTTTTGCATTACCTAATTCATGTTGATATTTAGATAAATTTACGTTAGATTGCCTAAGAATGGCTGTAATGATTAAGAATTTAAACTTTGTATATGAGAAACCTGAAACGTGTGGATGAGTACATTAAAGACATACTTTTTGTTGGTATTTTGTTTTATGTAATTTGGTAACATTACTAAACCTTTACGGCGTCAAAGACTACTAGTGGGGCGCCAGATAGCTTTAATAAGAAGCAGTCTCTGTCCTACTGCAGAAGTATGTCACAGTATAAACCTTTGTTCACTGATCAGGAAAGAATAGGTAGAAAATGGGTCTGGAAGAATAGGTAGAAAATGGATGTTTTGTTTGCCGCTGTTTGCTCTTATACAGCTTTCAAATTTCTATGAATTTCTTTGTCTGGTTTCATACTTATTCTTACAAGTGCTTAGATTTTCCCTTTATCTCATTAATCAAACATTCTTCCAAAATATGGACGTCTTCAAACGACGGACATCCAACGACAGGGATTTGGGAGTTCTTTATACTTTGATGTGCATATACTGATGGTTGCTCCTTTACCAGCTGCTGAAAACTGTGCAGTCAAAAGGAGGCCCTGTGCTTATGAAGTTGCGCTGTGTTCTTGTTTGCGGTGAACAAACATCTTCAACTTTAGGTAAATGCCAACAGAGAAGAGGAGACACGAGGAAACCCTCGAGAAACGTGTTTAGGGCGTGTGCATTTGTTTAGTGAGTGAAATGCTTAGTTTTATTTCTACGCCACTCCTTGTATGGAATACCAAGCAACAGAGGGGTACATGGTTGCTAGATTCATTAGAATTAGTGTTGATTACTTAGAAACACCGAAAACCTTCCACTTCTTCTTCACTTGGATCTTAGGCTCTTGATTGCATTATTTCATCAGTTTTGAATCCGTGAAATCAGTGTTAAAAGTATTTAATGTACATGTAATCTTGTCATAAAATAAAACAAAAAACACGCTCCTAAGATTTTGTCCTCTCAAGAGTAACAACATTGTTTATATAATCCCATTATGGATGTGATTCATTATATTTGGGCTAGGCCCGTAAGGAATCAAATAGCAGGATAAATCAACATGAATATTCAGTTAGAACTGGCTAAAAGGATAATGCTCTTTTAGCGCACCTCACTGAACAACCATATGGAAGTGATCAGCCCCAGAATAGTATAGTTACAAGAACTAAAAATCTTGTATCCAGAAATCTTTAGTCTGCATTAATACACCTAACAAAGAAAAATAACATTTATTTCCAGGCCTATACACTCTTGGCCCCATTCTGCGCAAGATACTGGAAGGAGATTTAAAGGAGAAACTGAAGAATGTCAATAATCCCAGTTAACGTCCTTATCCTTGCCTTGGTTTATCCAGTTACCCGAGTCAGTCCCTGACAGCTGCTCCTCACCCGAAGACTTGCCTAAAAGTTAGTCACCTATGTATGCATTAAAATGGTCATATACCCACCCTTCATCTTATAAGTTTGAAGAACCGAGCCTGCATATAGTTTGCTTGAAAATGCTTTAAAGGCGAAATTTCTGTATAGTATTCGTATAAATAATATGTAATCAATGTATTTGTGTGTGAGTGGTTTCTTTGGTTTATCTGTGGTTATTTGTTTGGTTACATACAATAACACTTGTAACGGAAAATTAACATAGCATGCTCTTCATGGTATGCAAATTAATGAGAGCCGAATGTTTCTCCGCTCTGGTAGGTATAAAAGATCTGTCCTCTTACAGTCATTTCGTCAAAATCTTAGATCAATTTTCCAATGAGTACGCTTTCACTTCCGTTTACTCGAAAAAACAACTTCAGAGCTATAATCAACGACAAGCATTCTATAGACGTGCAGTTATTTGTTCTCCGTCAATGACTGCTTCAGGTATTACTAACAGGCTTTACCAACGCAACAACTTCACTCATTACTTAGGGCAATGAGATAAATGGTATATACGAATATTTTCATAATGAATCAGATCAGAGTAAGTAAATGAACTAAACTCTAGAACACACAATTTTCCGCATTCAAATACTTGTTTAGATAGAGTTAGTATGAACATAATCAGCTGCAGAAGCAGCTGGCGAAATGTTCAGCGCTTCAGGTGTGCCTTTGTTGTCGAAAAACAATGTTCAAAAGATAAAGGAATGGCGACCACAGGAAAAAGCTTTCTCTTTCTTTGACACTATATTGAATTGAGCAATGGCTTCGTTTACTATCAAGAAGAGGAATTGTCGTTGCTTCATTTCCTAGTAGCATCTCTCATGGTGTCATATATTTGCAAGAGAAACCAGCAGTGACAGAGTGAACATTAATCTCACGATGAAATATTCTTGTGCAACCAAAAGGATTGCAATTAAATTGAAGTTGCCTCCGCAATTACCACAGCAGTTTACCAAAACAAACGTTTAGTGTGAAAGTGAAAACTGCATTTATGCTAATGTATTCAATGCACTTGCAGTTCTCGTTCACATAAGTATAAAGTCTAAGTATGCCTTTCGTTTTTTATCCTCTTCTGTGGGTTCCTTTGCTGAGGGACATCTGTTGCTCGTAGAATATTGTTCCTTTGTTTTGGTAGCATAGAATATGGTAGCTTTAAGCAGTGGAATTATAAACTATCAACCATCTTATGTCAACCAGCTTTGCACCCCTGCTCTCAGTCATACTCCAATCTTTCCCGATGGAGAAGGTGTGCTCTTTTTTGCTCCTGGTTCCTGAGTCGTTACTAAGGAATTTCCATTGCCCCGAGACTTTTCAGCAGTTGTTTACCTGCTCCATACAGTGTCCTGCCTTACAGATAAAACAAGGGAATGAGAGAGAGTAGTAAAATAGAAAGGCCATAGTAATTTATGAAAAGTTGTACATTTTCTAAACTTCAAAAGTATTGCATGATAATGATTATCTGCATTAAATAAATGAATGTTTGAATTTTCTACGGATCATTTTATAAAAGGCTGGCGGTTAAAATTATAATTTTCATGATGCTCTATACTATAATCCATAGGTATTTGTAGAAAAATCACAGTTTGTGAACTAATTTTAATATTTGACGACCGTTTGAAATATTTGCAGGTACTGACAATTCGAGCGCCAGTCCCGCCATCTTTGGCTTCGTGATGGCGACTTCTGCAAAATCTGAACATTTTCCAGGAACAATGCAGAAATTGTATTATCTGTCTTTGTCTGTCAACGGTACGTTATTGTCAGTGATGGACTGTCTCCATGCTCTGAGGGGCGTTGTGATAAATTGTCAAAGTGAAGGTCTAAACTGAAAAGGAAGATCCATTTTAAGCCTAAAGGAGCTCGATCCTAATTTCCCCCCAACAACCCACTTTTTCGAAAATGGATCTGTATATCTTTTAAACCTATATTTTGGAAATATTGCTAGGAAACAATTGTGTTTCTTCCGTCTTGACTTACAAGTATTTCAATACGGTATGCTTTAATGCACTTAATTGAAAGGTTATTAAATTTTTGAAACTTGATTCTGACCCGGAAGGAGAGAGTTGAGGAGGGCTTTAAAGCGATATTAGCCATACGATCTTGAGACAGATAAGAGTTTCATATACCCATGTGGAAGTATTTTCCTCGCCTCCATTAGATGTTTATTTAGCGCTACCAAGTTCCATGTATCTCAGTCAGTCTTAGAAGATTAAAATTTTGTCAATCTACTTTTGCAGAGAAGCCCAACCCTCTCCTTTTAAATGCAAAATGCTCAACTTGGATAATAGACTTGAGGCATTTGGTATCCCTTGAAGGACGGAAAAAAGAAAGGGATTAGAGAGAGAAAATGGGAGAAACTACAGTAAGTTCCGAGAGACGAGGTGGCTGGGGTGAAAGGGTGTAAGGGTGTAGTGAAAAAGGGATTTTCGAGTAAGGGGATTGTGTTTTACGGGGCGGGGAGTGGGCGAAGGTAAAGAGAATGCCACACGCCCATCAATCTGAAGGACTGATCACGTGTGTTACTCTGTTTTAGGGGAACCAAGAATTCCTCACTCCCCTCTTCCCTTCAGCTCTCCCCTCCCCTTCCCTCCGCCCCCTTCTCCTTCTTAATCGGAGGTGGGCAAAAAGTCTAGGTTGTTAAATCCGGCAGATGCTCAGAAAAAGTTTCTGGGATCCATTGTCTAAGATGGTGGAAGCTCCTTTTTTCATGTCCCTTTGTTATCTTGTTCGATTTATCCGCAGTTTGACAGCCACGACACTCTTCATATTCGACAGATTCGTGTTTGTGTTGACTGGGATTTTGAAGATGTTCTTAATTCAGTGGCCTTTTCTTTATTTTTTTTGTGTGGGTATTTTCATCACCGTCCCTGTGTTCGTTATTTTTCTTATGCTTTTATTTTTGCTGGAGGGTCCGCCTTCCAGACCCTTGGCTTTGTTGCTCTGTTGTTCATGGTTACTGAGGTTTCCATGATTACCTTGTCTTCAGTGGTGTTATGTTGTAATTATATCATTTTAATTTTCCCAGTTGTTAAATCTTTTTTCATTTTTATATTTTGTTATTGGTATTTACTGGTTTAAAGCCTTTTTCTCATATATTGCTTGTTGTTTTACAGCTGCCAGTTTAAAAAAGCTCTTAAGCTCGTCTTTTGGGTGTTCGATGATGTTTCAAAATGCCTTTTCAAACAAATTTCGACGTAGCCGCCTGTCACCCGGCGTTTAATTTTCTGCGCTAAAGGAAACCAGAAGAATGGGAAAATTTACTGCATGGTGCACATATCCTGAACCTTGCAATGCAGTTAATAATGTAGCAGTCCAAGTATTGTTTATGCATCCTTTCAAATACGTCAAATCTGGGCCAATATTCAATATTTATCTCTTGTCAAGATTAGCATTTGTAATTCGGATAGGGCATTATTAGATTATATATATAAGGAAAGCCAGACAGCTATGAATAAGAATAAATTGAAAGGTGACGTAGAATATTACTCAAACGTTACTGTTGTGAGGGACTGCAAATAAAAATGTATGTGGATGACGAATTTAGGTTTTAGACTTTGTTTTCAATACATTTGCTTCTTACTGCTTCGAGTAACTGGAAGATTTTAGAGCAGCTTTCAGCTTAACTGTCGAATTATTGAAAAAAGAAATGCGGATTTAATAGGATGTTGCTTCAGGCATCTTTGTTCTAATGTTCATTATTGAATAAATACCAGTAATGAATATAAATGTTTCTTCCCCTCCACCCCCTCTCTCTCTCTCTCTCTCTCTCTCTCTCTCTCTCTCTCTCTCTCTCATACACGCACGTTTATTTTCTTACCACCCGTAAGTTTTTTCATTTACCACTTTCCGTTGGCCGCTCCCAAGTGCACACTGTGGGTGCGGCGTTTCTTGCATTTCCTATGTCAGTTTCTCTGCATTTCTCTTTTCTATCTTTGCATTTACTGTTTTACATCTCATCATTTATGGTATATTCTTTAGGATATTCTGAACCCATGTTTCAAATTCTTTTAAAATCGATGTAACTTAGCTTTCATTTCCATATTTCACGTACTTAGAACAACACTTGAGATTTACCACGGTCTTCAGTGAATCTACCGAAAACTTTATCTAATAAGTGGAATCTAGTGGTCATATAGCCGCGTCTCTCTGAACACAACAGCACAGATCTTTGTCAATACAATGGCTAACACGCCAACATAGCTTAGAAGGTTTATTAGGAAGCGCAATTTTTCCTGACGCAGGTCCGGTTCCAAGTGTTGAGGAAGAATTTCGTCATTGCATTCTCAAATTCGTGTTGAACTTTGCTAATTATTCCCGTCAACGGCGAAATGTTGAGTTGACAGAGGGTCAATAATCAAGAAAAAACATCTGAATGAATAAAAAAAAAAGGTAGAATTATCATCGCCGGGAAACCTACAGTAAGTAGTTGGAGCCTGTACGTTTGACTATTCAGTCTTTTCACGTTAACAGCAAGGTCGGCTTTTGGAGTTCGCCCAATTCCTTTACTTACTTTTTAATCTCACACCTCACACATTCCTTGGATTGTATCCATAGTCTTAACAAAATCTTTCTTGTATGAAACTGGATTCTATCATATTTCTTTCCAGTTTGTTATTGATGATATAAAGCTTCTGGAAGATTGCTAGGTGGAAGAACTTCATCTTACGGTCTAAATCATAATTTCATTATTGAAAAAAAAAAGTTCAGGCAGTTTTACCTTTATAGGGAAGATCTTATGAGTGATCCTGACACCAAGACATGAGGATAACATTTTAACAATGATGTAACAAAAGAGCTGCATGTGACATCAACACCTTCACATCTGCCGATGCCTGAGGTCTTTGGAGAAATACCAGATTTCTGCCATCATTAGAGGGGATGCTTTTCAAGTGCTAAAAAGGCTTAGACTCAAAGGCAACTGCAGTTTTCGTTAATTAATCATGGATCATTAAATGATTTTTACTAACGCTCGTAGGATCTTGCATCAAAATTCTTGGTTACGTTGAAGCTAAATTTGGCTTTATACTCAGCCAGGCCAGCAGCCTCTTCATCTCGCATGAGGTGTACCAAATTATTTCAGCAAAACTTACATTTTCTGAGTACTTTTCTGTGTTGAATGTGTTCCAAATTAAAAGAGAAGACATGAATTTGTTCCGCATTAAAAAGCAATAACCATTGCTCCTAAATACTGGGAAGTATTAACTAGGGTTTCCAAATAATTTGGAAGTATTGGCCATTGTTTCCAATAATACTGAAGTGATGAACCTTATCTCAAGTTAGAGATGCAATAAACTACTCTCCCCGTCAAAAGAAAAGAACGCAGTAAAGCTGTCATAAATGTCGAGGAAGTATGAGTTTATTCCCAATACCGGAATTAAACAGAAACTCATGAACCACGAGGTACAAAGAAAATCAGTAATGTGTTTCCTAATAGATATACCGATGAAAACGTTTCCAAGTAAAAGGGAAACATCAAAGTCGTTCCGAAATAAAAGTGAAAACCTAGACTGGTTTTGACATAAAAGGAAATTGTAATCTCGTTCAAATAGCAAAATGAAAATATTGTACTCGTAAAGTATAATATATTTAGTCTGGTAACAAATAAGGGAAATGATGAGGAATACTTTTCCAAAAAGAACAATTAACTTTACTTAAACAAAAATATGTGATGCATTAAATCATCTCGATATTCAAAGGAATTGATATTTAATGTGTCCTCAGATAAGAAGTAATTTATGTATTCTTAGTTAAAGAAAAATAAGTTTCCTGCTTCCAAATAAAACTCAATAATTTACCTAGTCCCAAAATAAGAGAGAAATGAGCTGTCTTCAAATAATAGTTTTCCCGGTAAGAGGTCAGTGAATATTGTAAATTCAAGTTTCACGAAATTGGTAGCCCTTTTCATCTAATAATCAAAGTGAGATTTTAATATTCAATTTAATTTGGGATTGTGGAATTTATATCAAAATATATTTGCTCTAAGAGTAGGGCGAAGGTATTTTTATTTTTTGAGCCGTTGTTGAAAATCCTGCCCGTTCTCGAACTTTCGTTATTAATAAAGTTTTCAAGTAAATGAATGTGCCTTATGGGTAAGACGAGAGCAAGAAAGAATGATCTCTTATATGTAGGAGAGAGAGAGAGAGAGAGAGAGAGAGAGAGAGAGAGAGAGAGAGAGATGATTAACTATACACAGTAAGTATCATTGGTTAGTGTGTATATCTACGTTAAATTTGCATATGTTTATGCATAGTTCTGAGAGAATGAGATCTACCCGAAAAGCCATCTTTTGCATGCAGTCATCAGAACATTTATCAACAACCTAGATATCAAGGGAACTGCTTTTGGTAACCTGAAGACAAAAATATCGTGGCCCAAGCACCCAATGGCTATTCTCTCTCTGTTTTGGAATCGTTTAACAATTAAGCAGCTTGTGCCCTCGTTAAATAGTCAGGCCTCCTCCACCGTTTTGTATATAGCCTAGCTGACGTCCGGCCTTCCAAGAAGGAGAATGTCACTCAGTTTTTAGTTTCCTAGTGATAGGTACTACAGTAGTCTTAGAATTCTCTTTACTTTTTAACTTTTTTTTTTTACTTTCTTTTAATATAGATTATTTAGCGTTTTCTTATTTAAACTTTTGTAATTGTCATTTTACTGATTCTGTTTTTAATACGTAAAATTTTGTATATTTTACAGCCCTGATGATGAGACTTAGTCTCGAAAATTTGGCCAATAAACTTGTGATGCTGCGATGGCTATTTTCCATCCTTTTCCTCCAAAAATAATATGATTAATAAAAAATGTCAAATTACCAAAAACATACTTCCTATCTCAGTCATTTTCATGGATTTAGTTCAAAGACATTCGTTTTAAATTATAAGGCAAAGAATAAAATATGAGAGCAACTTCAGAATGTTCCCTCTCTTATGACACTAAATATTTGTTATAGAGAAATTCTTAATGAATCATTAGGTAAAAAGTAACACAGAGGGACTAGCACTCATTTTCCAATTCTTGTTCATTTTCTGTTTTACTCTGGATAAATTTTCCTCAGCGACGTCCCGGTGAATGTGTGGGTTCCTTGGTACAAATTCCCAAAGGAAAAGTAAATCCCTTAAAAGCCATCGGAAAATGTAGCAAAATCCTTTGGGTGAAATGCACGAGTGAAACGGACTGGTCGAGTTCTGTTAGAAAATTTATTTACTGTGGGTACATCGTGGATCCGTACACGCGAACACACGCGCTTGGCTCGGTTTTTGATTGGGCATTTTGGATTTCGATTCGCCTTCTATACGTTTTTCTGCACGGTTCATTTTGTTATGGTCATGTTTTTCATATTATTAGAATTCCATGTCTTCTCCATTTTGTGCTACTGATATTGACCTCGTAGATGTTCGCCACCTTCGAAGATAGAGCTTTGGAATAAAGAACAAGACTTGCCCTGAAACATCCGAGTTGACTATTATATTATTTTTAGAAAAGAATTCCCATGAACAAATGTTTACTTCGCTGTATATGAAGGAATATTAATATTATATGATGGTAAATAAGCAATTCTACATAAACCTTGGGTAATTTGAAGAGAGGTACAGAAGATTATGATCATGATATTATCGGAAGTTGGAATATTCTCTGGTTCTTATTTTTATTACTATTGTAGTTATTATTTTTATTACCAGTGCACGTATTGTTGGTCAGCGTTTCCTCATTCATGTTAAAAATGTCTTTTTCTGTTCAATCTGTTTATATAATGGCCATTTCTTCTGTGATTTTGATGAAACCCGGGGCTTGATTATTATTTTTCTCAACAATGTTTTACTTTGAATTATTTTTTTAAAGCAACAGGTCAGAGTAAAGGTCAAAATTTTAGAATGTTCACTTTTAAATCTTGAAAACGATGATAGTTAGGGGTTTAATTTCTTAATGTCTTAATGTTTAATGTCGAACGTTTTCTTTGGAGTATATTTGATCTGGATCTTTATGGAGCATCATAGGTCGATTAAAATTATGAAACTTGTTTCGTAGGTACCTTTGTGACTGATGAGTGTGCACTCCAAAGTATTTGACCTTGACCTTTTTAAAGTCACGAACTAATAATAAAGTCAACATTATATTTTCCTCCTTGTTTGTTGAAATTTGAACGCAAGCACCTTCGACACTGGGAAATATTTTTCCAGAATATTTTGACCTTAGTCTGTATCAAAATCATGGGCCCATGATGTAAAGATCAAAATTTAATTTTCAAAATTTTGACCTTCTCTACTTTGATGAAACTTTGTAGGTGGTACTTTTAGGATTGTATGTATTTTTAGCTTTACTAATTTTTCTAAATCAAGAGTCAGTTTAAAAATCCGCATTTTTTGTTCATTTTTGATGAAGCTAAGTAAATAGATATATTGCCTTGGGCTAACTATACAGTACTGTACTTTCATAGAATGGTTGTTTCCTTAACCTGTCTTTGATGGTATGTGGTTCATATGAAGTCAGTAGTTTATTTTTCTCCGAATTCGAAAAAAACTTGCTGGTAGGTACTTTGAGAGTTGGTCATTACTTTCCCGTCGGTATTTCTAAACTTTACCTCTTTTCCTTTTTCTATAAATCCTTTGATGTATGATAATTAGTGATTTTTCTTCTTCAGAAACCTGGCTAGGAAATGGCAGCTTTTGAAGAGTGTTTTTCGCTACTGTCTCATATGAGTCATTTTCTCTCTCTTTCCTGGAAGACCAAATAATTTGCATTATCACCCCTGTTAAGGTTCGTTGTTATTTTGACAAACTTAATATTTGTTATAAAATATGACTGAAAAATATCATTAGTCACCTGTTGCAACAGTTGTATATGAGTGCAATTGCATTATGTAATGATACAGTTAAAATCCAGTTTAAATTGTTGTCGTTCTTTCTTTCATTTAATATTATCATTTATTATTTTTCTGCTGACGTGGACAAAATATCGGAAACCTATTCAATACTCAGTATTCTTCCCCGACAACTGTTACGTTCCAGTAGGAAATTCAGCACATTTCATTTAATGGTGGTAAATATTCGTAGATTTATGGCGTCCTTCACTAACAGCGGAATTTCTGCTCGAGTTATGAGAACCAAACAAGAATTATTATTTTGAAGGAATATTTGGTACTACGGGATTTTGTGAGCATCTTGGTGATACATGCATACATTCATACATACATACATACTTACATACATACCTTATATATATATATATATATATATATATATATATATATATATATATATATATATATATATATATATATATATATATATATAAACTGTATTGTAAGTATTTGTGTGTGTGCGTGTTTGTATATTTATGTATGAGCCATTTCCTCTAAAATTGATGGGCCCAGATATAGCCCGGCAGGACGGTTACTGCCACATTTAAACCTTGAAATATTGAGTAGTGGATGAAACCTCAGAGCAGAAAGCTTATTAAACGTAAGCCACTATACACTAACGAAGGAGGCTTATCATCATTACATAGAATCTCCTACTACCCCCCACCCACCATTAACCTTCATCTTGCACTCTCTCTAGCGCTTCCGCGGCCTTAAGAACCATCCTTTGTAATACCTCTTCAGTCTCGTCAACCCAACGCTTGCTATGTCTTTTTATCCTCCTCCCTTCTAACATTTTTATCCTCCTCCCTGCTAACATTTTTAACCTCCCCCTTTCTAACATTTTTATCCTCCTCCCTGCTAACATTTTTAACCTCCTCCCTGCCAACATTTTTAACCTCTTCCTTTTAACATTTTTATCCTCCTCCCTGCTAACATTTTTAACCTCCCCCTTCTAACATTTTTATCCTCCTCTCTTCTAACATTTTTATCCTCCTCCCTGCTAACATTTTTATCCTCCTCCCTTCTAACATTTTTAACCTCCTCCCTTCTAACATTTTTATCCTCCTCTCTGCTAACATTTTTATCCTCCTCCTTTCTAACATTTTTATCCTCCTCTCTGCTAACATTTTTATCCTCCTCCCTGCTAACATTTTTATCCTCCTCCCTTCTAACATTTTTATCCTCCTCTCTGCTAACATTTTTAACCTCCTCCCTTCTAACATTTTTAACCTCCTCCCTGCTAACATTTTTAACCTCCTCTCTTCTAAGATTTTTATCCTCCTCCCTTCTAACAATTGCAAATTATACACTTTTCACTATCCAATCGTCTTCAAACCTGACCAGACAATCCCAGTATACTTTTGTTTTATCCTGTCAGCTACGTTCACCTATCCATCATTTTTCATATGAATCTCCATATTTCTCAACTTTTCAATTCTTTCTGGTGTCACGCATGTTACGCAAACAATTCATCTAAACAGCTGCAACCTTCTTTCATTCACCTTGAACATTTGCAGTCAGCTTCCATTAAGTAGAATTGACTCAACAACCCATTCCAACATTCCCATCTTATTTTCCATAGACACATTAAGTCTGTTACCGATCTTTTGGACACATCCAGCTAACGTTCTTGCTTCACCTAGTCCTGACTCGCCTAAATATATGTATGAATCTTTTGCTTCCATTTCTCTACTGTCCATATTGACAGTCACTGTTCTATGTTCGTAGTCTTAATTTACCCTTATAACCTTACTCTTGTTTATGTTTACCCTCGACTTCTTCACTTGCTATCCTCTCCAGCCCTTCCACTAGTTTTCGTGGTTTGCGTTCACTATTCTCAATCCGTACTGTATTATTTGCAAGCACCAGCTGACCCTCATTTCCATAAGGACACTGAACAATATTGTAGACACAGCACACCCTTGTCTCAGACCACACTTGTCCCAAACCAGTGTGTAGGCTCTGCCATATTCTTTAACGTAAGCCACCTGCAGCTTTTCCTTTTATTGTAAAACTTCTCACATGACTGTTTCATAATGCTTGATTCACACGCGTTGGTGAAACTGCTAACTGTGATGTTGTGGTGGATATGAGTTCATTGTGATTCTAGTTACAGAGCTTGAATTCCATACGACAAAGGTTCCAATTCCAGCCAGAGCACATACACTTCATATTTGATAGTATCACGTCTTGTGCAAAGTTAGTGACATACTTTTATGCTTAAACAGATAAATGAATACACACAATATATATATATATATATATATATATATATATATATATATATATATATATATATATATATATATATATATATTATATATGCATATATGTAATTGTAACAGCCACAATGCCCTCTTAAATTCTCGAATTCTTCGCGCTTTTTGGATACGCTTGTCACTACAAAACCTTAGATACAAGTGCAAGAAATTTGAAGCAATTATGATGTCCAGTAGCGGGAAACGAACCCGCGTCTCCCATAATCACAATGAGGTCACGTTGTCGACCTGACCACGGGTTGTTTCCCGCTGCCGGACATCATAATCACTTCAAGTTTCTTGAACTTGGATCTAAGGCTTTGCAGTGACAAGCGTATCCAAAAAACGCGAAGAATTCGAGAAGTAAAGAGGGCATTGTGGCTATTACAATTACATATGTATCTGGTATAAAGTGACCAGTAGATTCTACACACACACACACACACACACACACACACACACACACACACATATATATACACATATATATATATATATATATATATATATATATATATATATATATATATATATATATATATATATATATATAGAGAGAGAGCTGCATTTGTAAAGTTATTGTGCGGATACAGCAAAGTTCATATCAGTTATTATCTTTCATAATGGCCTGCTGGTTCATGTATTAATTCCAGAAGACACTGGTTCAAATTCTGGTATAGGTGCATGTCATTTAAATTCCTAGAAGACACTGGTTTTAAATTCTTATCATATATATATATATATATATATATGTCATTTATATATATATATATATATATATATATATATATAGATTATGCTGAGTCCCATGTCTCTAGGTGCATGAGACATTCTGTTAAGCAAGCTCTGTAAGTCCTCTAGACTTATTATCATCATACTGTACGCCTATTAGATTTCTACCGTTACCCCTGTCTATACTTCTTCCGTCTCCTACCACTTTTCCATGATGAAAATCTATGAGATGGGAAAACACCAGTGGTGAAATGACAAACTCTCTTGGCTGTAACAACCCATCAATATAAACTTCATTCATGGATTCTTTCGGTCAGCATTACATATTTCATGGGACTGCTGTAATGACGCAACACCATCTATAATATTGTTTTGTGGACGCTGTCAAATTCCTTCTCATGGTCAATGAAGCTACCAGAAGGGAATTTGTATATTGCAAACACCGCTGCACAAATTACCATAACATAAATATTTGATCACTGCAACTCCTGCCATTTTGAAATCATCCTATCCAACTCTAAGTTTTTATCGGTTTCTTTTTCAAGCCCATTGAGAGTAAGCATATGGAAGATTTTCATAGCAACCAAGGTACATGCATTCTCTCTATAGTTACCACATTCAGTTCAGTTTATTTTGATACCCTAGCTATAACTTCCAATTCTCAGCCATTTGACTTTTTTATATTATGCAAAATGGTCTAGTTTGCATAAGAGGTGTCAATTCAGTTTCGGCTAAACTTATCCCTACAATGATTTCATCATAACCTTTGTTTTTCACCTCCAAAGTTTACTGCTGATTCCACTTCAGAAACTGTGGACTCTCTCAGCTTCTGGTATGTTAATCAGATTATCCCCCCATATTTCTCATTCATGACCTTAGGAAAATGTTCCACCCTTCTTTGATGTTCTATATCTTGTGATGCATTTATTGACCCATCCATCTTTTGTGCGCGTAGTTTCCTCTCTCTTTCACTCATGGATATGGCTATTTTTAATTAATAATTCTGTGTGCTACTCAATCATCAATGCATAACTTCGTCTTCATCATCAGCCTGCTTGTCCACATACTCTCTTTCTCTCTCTCTCTTCTTTTCTTGAACAAAGTTTAAGGGGCGCGCCAATCGCCGAATTTCGAGGAATTATCGATTATTAGTTTTTACAGTTTTGTACTCGTATTTGTCTAAATAAACATGTCCTGAAATATTATTGCTAAAAGAAATTTTAAGTGTTTTTTTTTTTTTTACATTTTTGCTCACCGCATTTACCGGCATTTGAGCGGCATTGAGCGAAAAATTGTCGCAAAGTTTCTGTATGACTTTTTAGGTGGAAGTGAGAAATACACTTACTTTCCTACTAAAATACACATTATCTACAATGAAAACTGGCTCTCTCTCTCTAAAAAAATATAATATCAGAGTAAATATGTATCTTTGTATCTCGGTATCGCCCTGTGAGCGACACTGAGCGACAAATTGTCGTACAATGTTTGTATGGCTTGCCAATTCTGGATAGTAGAAGTGAAAATTTACTTCAGTGTCCTACTAAAACTACCCATTTTCTACGATAAGAGTTTGTTCGTTCTCTAGAAAAATATAAAAAAGTAAATATATATCTATGTATATCTCGATATTTTGAACTGTTATCACAGATGTACCATGCCAGCTAGTGTACATATAATATTTTATAGTTATTGGCATATTTTTACTGCGTATTTTCGGAAATGTGAAATTATGTAAGTAGGTAACAGTTCCAAACGTAGAGTCGGGTTTTAAAAATAAACAATAACAATCTCGATTTGTTGTGTGGTTTTGGTGCAAGTGATGTCCAAGTGCTTTGTGACGCATTTCCTTCTCGGATTTTCGTACCGTGTAGTGCATTCACGCAATTCCATTGCCATAAGCAAGAAAAGTACTGTACCACTCTTATGAGGGAGAAATTTGAACGATTGCGTCTCGTAAGTTTGTTACAAGAGTGGGACGAAGTGAACGGGAACTGTCTCGCCTGGGAGCCGATAGCAACAACACCAAAACGCCCATATCAAAGTAAGGGATTTGTTTTCCTGTACTAGTGATATTCAAATTAGTGGCATTCTAATTAGTGATTACTATATTTCATAATATATTATATAATTATAAAAGACCACAAAGCTTGATTTTACTGCAGTGAGTTGTAGACTTGTGTAGGTTTGGTTGTCCAGCGTTTGTTTACTTTATCCTCGCAGTTGTTTGTTTATTTGCCTCCAATATCTGAACGGAAAACATGTACAGCAGTGGTAGCGTATATAGGTTATGTAGGAAATTTATACTGATAGCAATATATTTTTATAGGTTATGAGGAAAACTATAGGGTGAGTGTGAAACGATGAGAACAAACATTTCCTAGAATACCGGGTCCTGGCCTAACCTCATTAGAGCATTTATTTTTATAATTTATTTATTACGAAAAAAAATCGCAGTGATAGCATATAGCCTACTATTTTTTATAGGTAGCATATATTTATTATAGGTTATGGAGAAAACATTATATTGATAGCATATATTAATGAATTTTTGTTATGAAAAACTTTGCACTGACTATATATATATATATATATATATATATATATATATATATATATATATATATATATATATATATATATATATATATAATATCTTTTAATGTAATACAACAGTAGAATATGAGTATAAAAATAGGCCCCAAACACTGTTTGGTAAAATATGAACATTGCAACCATATATTTATACTGCCACTTCCTTCTTTGTATGCCCCTGTTCACTGGTAAAATATGGATGGGGAGGTGATGTGTTACAAATAGTATATAGCCTATTTTATGCCACACCTGCATATTCTTTGTATATATATATCTTGTAACTCATCATGTGTCCATATATTACCAGTGAACAGGGCACAGATATAATATTCAAAATGTATATTGCATACTTAAATAGTGTTTTATATATATATATATTTATCTATATATATATATATATATATATATATATATATATATATATATATATATATATATATATATATATATATATATATATATATATATATATATATATATATATATATATATATATAATTGCAATCCCCCTGAACACCTGGGAATTCGCCCTTAATCCCTCTGCCCGAACAACTCGCAATTACCAATCCCACAAATGGGAATTTTAACAGCTAGCGTTACCAACGCTGCAGATAAAATCTTGTCACCTGAGCTGCCATAACAAACAGGTGTGTGCCGACACTCCCACTTTCGTCAATTGCCTTTTGTTTGCGCTACTGGAAGGTTGTTTCCTTCTGCAGTGCGAGGTTTTAATCCTATTGCCCGACTTCTCTTTGTATTTTGGACTTCTGGTGAAGACCTAGATTGTATTTACTGGTTTTTTCTCCTGGATTTTGTGGATATCTTCGATGTGGAACGTCTTTTGAAATTGGACTCGCTGGTTCCTGGTCACGATTGGTCATCATGGACTCTTTCACCTTCTACTACCATGCCTTCGGCTTCGACATTGACCTCGACTGCCCCTACGACTGTGGATGCTGGCACTAATCGCTTCTTCTTCCTGCAAGAGGCGGATGAGTACCTTGAGACACGATAGACATTCTGTCAGGTATGTAGGAAGGTTAAGTGTGATGTGCAGGCTCATTGCGATGAATGTTCCGGTTGGAAGGCACAAGAGATGGAGGATTACATTCGTCATCGCAAGTCTTTGGCTAGTGAGGGTGGCAAATGTCGGTCAGATTCTCGTTGCCTCAAGTGTCTCAGGCTGCTGCTACAGATCAGTTGATGGATTTAGCGAGTTCAGAAGTAGTCAAACAGATAGAGGATAGGATTGCAGGTAGTATGGAAAATTTAATAGCTAGTCTTCTTCAACATTTCTCAGATAGGGATAGTAGTAGTGTTAGGATGTCTACTCCTTCTTCCTTTTCAGCTCCCCTGCCTGTTCCAGAACCAGCCCTAACGGGCACTGAGGGTAGTGGCAGAACCGCAAGCCTCTGAGTGGGTAGGGTCTGCCAGCCCCCTTGGAGCGGAGCAGGCAGTGAAGGATTCCCCTCCACCCCCCACCCCCTTGTAGTATTGATAGATTTAATGTTGATAATGTTAGTCAGGATCAAGATCTAGGTGTGATAAAAAGAGGATATGGTTGGGTTAGGTAGTGAGGAAAAGGTATTAAGGGGGCAGAGTCGTTTTCCTGGATGGGTTCCGGTTTTGGGTTCGAGTGGTTTTTGTGCTCTGGCAAGAGTTTTGCCTTCATCGCTTCTTTTTGGTCTGGCTCAGTCTCAAGTCAGCGTTTCACTTTCGGTGGTGCAGAATCCTGCTTTTGCTCCTAACGCACTTCCGACTGTTTCTGAATCGCCTACTGTAGTTTCTCCCTTCTCTATGTTTTCTACTCCTCCATCTAGTAAGGTGGATTCTGGTGTGTCCTTTCAGCTTCTAAAAGTAGTTTGCGGGACCTGCAATTGGATGTGACTGAATATAAGGCGGATTTGCTGGGTCTTTCGACAGGTACAGACCTATGGTGAGAGGTTATTTTTCGAATGGTTTCTCTAACATTAGAGACTATGTGACACAGTAGTGTCCAGAATTCATGTCGGATATTTTTCAGGATTATTGAGGGGGGGCGGATTTGGTGTACCTTCTGTCCCTTCGTTCTAAGTTTTCTTCTGGGTTATCTGTCGCTTCATCTCCTGCTCCAACATTCTCTGTTGCTCCTTTTTCAGTCTCCTCTTCGGCCTCTTCTTCTGTTCTGGTCTTTCCTGCGGCTTCCGCATCTTCCGTTTTCCCTCCTTCTTCAACTTTGGCTTTCCTCCTCTCAGGTAACTTTTTTTATGCGCCTGCTATTCCTCTGCCTCCCGCCTTTCCTTCCTTAGTACAGTCTTCTCTGGTAGGAGGAGCTTCCAGACGGGTGAAAACGCAGTTTCAGCAGAATTTGGTTGCAGGCGTCTCATGTTCCATCCCTTTGGGTATGCGCAACCCCTTGCTTCTGCTTCAGGCGGCTGTTCCGGTCGTATCAGGTATTTCACAGGGTTTGCCTGTCACTTCCAGTTCGGGTTTGCGCTCCGTGGTTTTGGCAGGGCTTGCGTTACCTTTTTCGAGCGGTCCGCAGCTTTCATTACCTGCATTTTCCGTAGCAGTAACTCCAAGGGTGGCTTCTACCTCTTTCATTTTCCCTCCTTCTTCATCTTCTTCCGTCCCTCTGCAAGCGGTTTTGTTTGCGCATCCTCCCCAGGGTTTAGCAATGTGGGTTTGGCTACTCTCACTTGTCTTTCCTTGGTAATAATGGGGAATCGCTCCGGGTTTTTCTTGGTTCAGCCTTCTCTCCTTCCTGGCGGGTTCAACTATGAGGATTCAGCTCGGGTACCCGATTAGGTGTGGGTGTGCAGCATTCTGGTAAGGGTGGTCCGCTTGTGGACTCTTCATTGTTGTCCAGGCTTCATTCAGTGCCTCCTCCTTCGTTGGTCTTAGACCATTCGGACATTGCGGACCAGGATTCTTATCTGCAGGTGCAGGACGTTCTGGTGGACTTAGAATGTCTGCTTGCCAGCAGTAATGATTACGGACATATGCTTGAGTATGTTACTTCTTCGTACCCTCAAGCAAGAGCTCCGGACCTCCTGAATTAGTCAATTCACTCTTATTTTTTTTTGGACGCTTTTTATGCCACCAAGCCAGCTCCTGCCTTTTTTTCGTGTTGGCTGGTTTGGAGGAGGCGGACGGTCATTCAGTGTCGGTAGTGGCTTATAATAGACAGGGCTCTTCTCTTCTCTCTCCGCGTAAGACAATTTATGCAGTTCGAGGTAACCGTTCGGCAGGTGTCAGGTTGCCATTCAACAAATCAGTTGAGGCAATCCTGTCTAAGTCGTCTTGGCTCATAGGGATTCTCTTAGGGAAGCAGTGCTTGGAGGATGTGTTGCGCAATCAGACTTAGGCTCTTGCACACTCTCTCTGGATGCTGTCAGATTTACTGTAATGGGGTTCTAAAAGAGTGACGGCTATGTCCCTTCGGATCCATGGCTGTTTGCAGCCTAATAAATTTATCTCGAGGGGTCTGGCTCACCAGGCGAATGCTTTGGCTTTGTCTACGATGCTTGGAGCAGGAAAGTTGAAATTTCTATCTTGATCATCTTCTCCCTCAGTATCCGGACGTTCATGAGAGGGATTGCTTAGAACACCTTAGCCTTAGCTAATTCTTGTTCGAGGATGATGACGTAGCCAGTATGACAAACGTGGTTGCTTCTAACTCATGTCTCCGGTGTCAGCAATTATGCATCGTCGAGGGTACAGTGTGTTGAGGTATCTAGACGATTGGTTGATCCTTGCCTCCTCTCTAGAGGAGCTAGTAGGAGCGAGGGAATTCTTTTGGAATTTTTAACCTATTCAGGTAGGGGGATTCTCTCTCTTCCTTTGAGGGTTTTCACAACTCTGGAGAGGATCCAGTCGGTCCTTCAGCAGGTAGAAGGGTTCCTGCCCAACAGGGAACGGCCGGTACCAGCTTGGAGAAGCCTTTTAGGGAGAATGTCTCTCTCTCTCTCTCTTTAATTCCAGGGTCTCGTCTCCGGATGTGCTCTCTTCAGGTAAGTCTCAGGAATTGCTGGGACTTCCGCAACAAGAACGCAGTTATAGTCGGGAGTGATTCTTGCCTGTTGGATTGTCTGTGGTGGTCAGAAGAAGTGCATCTGACACCGGGAAGGTCTGTCGACGCCCTCTTCCCGATGTTCATCTGTACACAGATGCCTCAGATCAAGGTTGAGGAACAACCTTGGAGGAAACCCAGGCCTCGGGCCGGGGGGCGGGGGGAGGTTCCAGAACAAGAGGAGTCAATAAATCTTCGGGAAATCAAGCCTGTAAAGGAAGCCCTCAGTTGTTTTCAGTCCTAGTGCGCAACAGAGTAGTGACTATGTTTAGCGACAGTGTAATTGCCATGTCGTATCTGAAGAACTTGGCGGGGGTGATGGAACAGGCTCAACAGAACTCAATACTATAGCACAGAGAGTCCTGAGAGGGTGCGAAGAACGAAAAGTGTCTCTTCTGCCCCAGTTTTTATCAGGGAGTCTCAACGTACTGGCCGATTTGCTAAGTCGCTTCAGTCAGGTGTTGGCGGGGGAGAGTGAACTTTGGCTCTGGAAGTAATATGTCAAGTTCTCCGGAAGTGACTAGCAACTGTGGACTTATTCGCGACGTGATTAAATCATCGTTTTCCGGTTTATTTCTCGCCAATGGTGGTCCCCATGTCGATAGGCACCGATGTGATGTTACAAATTGGAATCACATGCAGGTGTATGCCTTTCTTCCATCCGGTCTCATTCATCAGGTAATAAGGAAATTTCAGGAGAGTGTCAAGACGTCTATGACTCTAATAGCTCCCTGCTCGCCATAACATGCTTGGTCTCCGGAACTCCTAATGCTTCTTACGGAAGTTCCAATGTCCTTACCCATGCGAAACTTCTTCTCAGACAACCACATTCTCACCATTATTATCGAAACCCTTGCGTGCTGTACCTAGTTGCATGGCAACTGTAGAGAGAGCAGCTAGACAGTCCGGACTCCCTAAAGCTGTGTCTAGACAACTTTCTTTTAGCTTGAGAAAGTCAACCTGTAAGCCTTACCAGGTTCAGCTGGACAAGGTATAGAAGTTAGTGTCGTATGGAAGGCCATTACACCTCTAGACCTTCTGTAGCCAAAATAGCTGATTTTCGTTTATTCCTTCGGAAAGTCAAGGGTCTTTCGTATTTGGCTATTGCTGACTACTGCTCAGTGATTAGCAGTACAATTAGTTTCCACCTTCCTGAAATCTCTAGTAGTAAGATAATCGGTGATTTATTACACACTTTCAAGATTGAACATCCTGTCTTGCCGACTCAGGCCCCTCCATGGGACTTGTCGGAAGTACTTCAATGTTTTTCTTGCGTTCCCCTGCCTTTGAACCCATTGAAGCTATAACGTTAAGACACTGACCAAGAAGTTGCTTTTTCTTACGGCTTTAGCTTCAGCTAGAGGGTTGGGCGAGCTTCAGGCAGTTTCTAGGTTGGGTTCCTATGCGAGAAATAATACGTATTTGTCTGTCTGCCGACAGAGTCGGAGGTTAAAACACTGCCTCGTTCGTTTAAAGTTCTTTATTTGCAAGTGTTCGATACCAGCGATCCAGTGGAGATATCTTTATGTCCGGTGCGAGCATTAAAGTCTATTTATCAAAGGTTGAAAAACTCCATCCGCTTCCGCATACACTCCTTGTCTCTCCGCAGAATCCTTCCCATCCACTTTCAAAGAATGCAATTAGTTACTTTCGGAGGGAGATGATTTCCCAGGCTTCTCAGGGCTGTTCTTCATCATCTTCAGCTCTGTATTTCCCTGACCGCACAGTATTCGGAGTATGTCCACTTCATCTTCCTTTCTAAGGAATGATTCAGTGCCTTCTATTCTGGAGGCAGCTACTTGGAAGTCCGTCTCAGTGTTTACTTCCTTTACTTAAGAGACTTTCGTTTCGCCTCGTAGCGTGTAGCGGCGAAGTCTACTATCTGGGGTGCGTTCATTTTGCTGAGGTGGTATTTGCTTAGTGCGGAGGTTCGGAGGTTATTCTCTTAGTCCACATGTAGCAGCAAAGTCTGTTATCTAGGGTGCTTTCATTTAGCTGAGGTGGTATTCACTTAGTGAGGAGAGTCTTAGGTTAACCAGATAGAGGAATTCCTTATAGTCTTTAGAATTCTTAGGCAACAGTGATAGTGTAATCACATGAACTTAGGTTTAGTATGCTTTGAGTATCTTAGTCTTTGATAGTTTCCCTACGAGAGTCCAAGGGGGTGCTCTAGTAGGCTAGGCTATTTCGTCGGCACTGAGATACTACTTCGCTCGTCGATCATCGGGCCCTATCCGGAGGATCAGCGGCTCGGCACACTGCTTCATTCCCCTCCATACATGAGAGGCTCTGAATAGCCACATGGGACGTTCATCGTACTCCTCCATACATAAGAGGTTCTGGAGAAGCACATGGGAGGTAGACAGACTGAGACAGTACGGACCTGACAGATGATCAAAGTACTCTCAAGCGTGACTCATCCCCTAAAGCATCGATTGATAAGGTGAGTTCATAACTAAATAGATATACTATGAAGAGCAGATCGGTGAGCTGCCATCTCTGCGGATGTAAAAGGGGTATGCCGCAAACTTAGATGGTTCTCCCCGAGGGACAGAGGCTCTGCACTCTGCCTCATTCTCCTACATACATGAGAGGTTCTGAAGAGCCACATGGGAGGTCGACAGACCAAGAGTACTGACCTGACTGTCGATCAAAGTACTCTCCAACATGTCTCTTCACTGAAAGTATTGATTGATATGTTAAGTGTATGACTAAACGGATATTTTATGCAGAGCAGATTGGTGAGCTACCATCTCTGCGGTTGTCAAAAGGCACGCAATAGAATTGATTCCTCCTCCTCTAAATGTTGTTAATTGGGTGAATTCAGGTGTTCAGGGAGTGTATTGCAATATAAGTTTTAATAATAAAACTAATATTGTAAAACTTACCTGAACACCTGAATGATTCCCACCCTCCTTTCCCCACATCAATTTTGACCTTGAATAAAACAATTGACGAAAGTGGGAGTGTCGGCGCACACCTGTGTCAGTGTTGCCAACCATTTGTTATGGTAGCTCAAGTGACAAGATTTTACCTGCAGCGTGGGTAACACTGGCTGTTAAAATTCCCAATTTTGGGATTGGTAATTGAGAGTTGTTCAGGCTAGTGGGATTAAGGGCAAATTCAGGTGTTCAGGTAAGTATGACAATATTAGTTTTATTATGAAAATTTCATATATATATATATATATATATATATATATATATATATATATATATATATATATATTTGTTTGTGTGTATATATATATTTGTTTGTATATATATATATATATATATATATATATATATATATATATATATATATATATACATTTGTTTGTGTGTGTGTATATGCAAATTTTAGGTAACATAAATCAGAGAAACACATTTCTATTCGTGTGATTATATTGAAAATTTCAGGGCATATTTCTTTTAGGACAAAATAGTTGTTGTGCAAAAATCAGCCTTCTAACTCATAGTTTCATAGTTATTACAAAATAATCATAAATTTTTTTCTTTTGCCATTTTCTCAAATCTTAGTTTTTACAGATTGTAGTATAACTATATATCGTGATTTCGTACACGGGAATTGTATTTTATAGTGAAAAATTTTTTTTTTTTCATATTATTTTTGAAGTTTTGAAATCTTTTGGCCAAATGCAAAAAATATTAACTTAGAAGTCGAATTTCTAAATTTTCCATGTAGGAAATTTTCGTTATTAGTTGAAGATTAAGTTGTAAAAATTTGAAGCAAATCCTTTCATTCATAAGGAAGCTATAAGCGCTCACTTTATAATGTTGCCTTATGGAGTCAGCGCTGCCCTTAATTCAGTTTGTTTATATGAATTTTTATTTTGTCCTGGCCTTATGGCACCCAAGGTCTCGTCCAATATCCAGAGTTTCTGTCTTATTATCCCATAGCCCAGTATTTCTTTTCACGATTTCGGTCTAAGTAATTATTCCGCAATTCAGAATTATGAATTTCAATACCCTGTTTTGAGGGTGGTGGGTTAGTCTCCGTGATATTTCAGACATCCTCAGAGGATTCATGGGTATGTTATGGGCTCACAGTTTCTTGTCAGTGCTTACCCGATGCATAAGCAGCTTCTAACATTGCTTCCAAATCGATTAGCACTGAAGAAGCTTTAGTCTTCAAAACTGCATACATATCTATCTATCAATCTATCTATCTATCTATCTATCTATCTATCTATCTATCTATCTATCTATCTATCTATCTATCTATATATATATATATATACTTATATATATAAGCAAATCCCATAGGAAAACGACAGGCAGAAGTTCAGTACCAAGCGCTTTCACGTTTATTAACGCATCGTCGGGACAGGGCACGAATCATTCGTGCCCCGATGATGCGTTAATAAACGTGAAAGTGCTTGGTACTGAACTTCTGCTTGTCATTTTCCTGTGGAGTCGCTTACACACTGAAGTCACGTGCATCTACTGTGATTTTTAAGCATACATATATATATATATATATATATATATATATATATATATATATATATATATATATATATATATATATATACACACACACATATATAAGGGCCGGAGCTGAGGCTCGAAGTATACATCACGAAGGAAGCAGTAGGGAAAGGCATCCTCATCATCTACAGTTTATTTCCAATGCCGACGTTTCGCGACGAATTCCAAGTCGCATTTTCAAGGCTATAAAATATAATATAATTTGCGAACATCAATAACAAATTAATGCAATGACAACAGCTCTTTCTGTAGTAAAAATATTTAAAAACAAAACACATTCCTAGACAAGTCAATAATAAAAAGGAGTTCACTAAAATCTTAAAACAGTATATATATATATATATATATATATATATATATATATATATATATATATATATATATATATATATATATATATATATATATATATATGTATATATCTTACTACTCTTTTAGAAGACAGAGTTAATTTAGAGCCCAGTTTCTTTAATTTACACAGTACATTTTATAAAGTACTAGCTTTCGAAGACATACAGTCTTCTTCATCAGGTAACGATGTATGTCTTCTAAAGCTAGTTCTTTATAAAGTGTATTTTGTAAATGAATGAATCTGAAATGTAAACCATCTTGTCTTATTGAAACTAGCAAGAATAGTATGAATATATATACACAGTGAAATTGTGTGGCTATTTTGTGATTGATATATATATATATATATATATATATATATATATATATTTATATATTTATATATATATATATATATATATATATATATATATATATATATATATATAAATATTCTGCTGTTTGCCCTCTCTGCATTATTTTAGTAAGAATGTCCTTCTAACAAAGATGGGACAGCGTCTCTGTTGAAGCTAAGCGGGCAAAGGTAGGCCATGTTTTCGAAAAATAACAGCTTTTAGTAGCTGATAGGTTAGCATTAGGTGTGGGGCCTAACCCACAGGGAGGGTTTTACCAAGTTGCCTGTACTGAAGGTGGTCTTAAGCTCTCTTTTCCTGTGTCCTATGCATTCGGCGATGTCTATTTCAGTTTTTCAGAATGCCAGGGGCTATGTACGAACGTATGGACCAACAGCTTTGCCCTACGCTGACCTTACTGAGGCCAGTGGAGAGAGATTGACTTTGAGACTAAGAGCACGCGTCGTGCCCAGGCTAACTTTATCCTTTGTCCTTTCTTGTCTTTGTATTACTCAGTGAATCAACCAGAAGTGTTATTTGAGAACCCTGATCCGCAGTTGCAGTGCGCAAGCAACTTATGGAACAGTAAGTCTGAAAATTGACAGTTTTTTTTGTCGATTTGCTAATATTCTTCCACTGTACTTAAACCTTTTCCATTGCTCCCCCTTCAGCCACCATTTACGAGAGAACCTGTTATAATCATATTTCTTTTATGAAGTCTAATGTATGAATAATTAATATTGCCTAGTGAAATTGCATAAGCCATTCCCGTGCAGTAAGTAGAAATTAGGGAAAGTTAAGAGTAAGTAAAGGTACAAGCAAGCCTTGAATCCTGGCCCATTGTTTGGAAGAGAAATAGCCTTGTACAGACATTCGTTACGTTACATTTTTCTTACGGGAGCAAGGAAAATTGACTGTGTCCGACGTTGACTAACAGTTCATGTAATTTCCTCACTATCACCACACATTCTTTCTTTGTCGGGACTAAGAGGAAAGTAAAGGGGTTTGATTTAATTCATTTGTTACAAAGTAATCGATTATTCCATACTAGTTTCCGACTGGCGACCTAATCCAATTAAGTAATTGTCTATCTTTTGAGGGTAACTTCAGCTTCAATTGACAGTTTACGTGTGCCTTCGGCGAAGCAGGGCTACATAAATACAGTAATCAATTAAAAACTCATCTGCCAAAGCCCCTCACGTGACAGTATATATATACTGTGTGTGTGTGTGTCTGTGAGTAAAAGAAAACAAGTCATGAGTGAATAAAATATTTGCACCATCCTAGATGGAAGGTTGAGGACTCTCTCTCTCTCTCTCTCTCTCTCTCTCTCTCTCAAGTAATGCGGCGGATGTTAAGTAGCGACCAACCTTTTGTAATACGTGGAAGGAAACAGATGATAAATACTGCGTTCCCGAAAAACAACCTCGAAGGGCGGTTGGATAATTGGTTGACTGACGTATCAAATGGATAGAAGTTGCACATTCTGGTCCCTTTGTCATTTGTCGATCATGTTTTCCGTTTGTGTGTGTGTGCGTATGTGTTTGTGTGTGTGTGAGAGAGAGAGAGAGAAGAGAGAGAGAAGAGAGAGAGAGAGAGAGAGAGAGAGAGATCACAGGTTATAAATCGTGCCTTGGGTATCTTTCTGTCATCTTAGCATGTTTATCTCTCTCTCTCTTTGTCTCCCATTTTTGTCTTTGTCTCTGATGTTACATTCTGGATGTCAACCAAACAGTTAAGTTTTCAGCTTTTATATTTTTCAAGAAGCATGTAATTTGCATTCAGTTCAGATGTTGTAGTCTTTTGATCTATCGTGCGTTCTCAAGCATGTATTCGCGAAAATGCATACCCCGATTGTTCATCCATCCACACACGTTTCTTGGAGTTTCCCTCCCTGTTATGAATAATTTTCCTCTCGGTACTCTTGTTCTCTGAATTTCGGTTATTCTTTTTTTTTTATTTTGTAAAAAGATGTTCTCATGTTTTTCCTGACAAACAAAATTCACGATCACCTACAAAGACTGATATATTTTGCTTTCTGCGTCGAAACTTCCTCCTTTTCCCTTCCCTGTTATGGCGAGCTTTCCCCCATCGATAGTCATGACTCTTCTTCCATTATTTCACTTACTCTTTCGTGGGTGTCATCAAGTCATTCCTTCCTTTGTTCCACCACGTTTTCTTTTTCCTTCTTCCTCCCTCCTTTCCCTTTCCTTTGTCTTAACTCCTTATCTTTTTGCTTATTAACGTACAGCCTCCTTTCTTTTCATCTTTCTTTCTCAAGTATCACCACATCATTCCCAAGGTTCCTGCCATAAAATATATAATAGAGCCTGACGGAGAATATGAGATTAGACCCCCCACCCTCCGTCCATGAGCCTATTTCAAGTGCTATTTCTGGGACGAGAGAGAGAGAGAGAGAGAGAGAGAGAGAGAGAGAGAGAGAGAGAGAGAGTTGCCAAGGACTTTGCTTCCATACCACTCTGTTCGATTTTTTCCCTTTTTGTAGTTTGTTTCTATTGTAACTGATATGTGCGAGTGTCAGTCTTATTTCCAACAGAATATTTGATTTCTTCTACATTACAGATTAACAATTCTTTATTGTAATGAATGTCTGAATAATAGCTCTAGTACGGAAAAAATACTCTTTTACTTTTAGTAGAAAATGTATTTTTAACTTTAATGGATATACAATTATTCCTGAACTGTTTGTCGACTATTCTTAATTAATGGATGTTTGAAATACTGGTAACTATGTCAGAATTATAATATGTTTTTTTGCAGCAGAAGCAATGCAATATTTTTCGGGTTTGCTGAAAGCGTTTCAGGAAATAGCTCTAATAAGTCATAGAATTAAGCATAATAAATCGTCACTAATGTGAAGTATTAGCTCTTGAAAAAACTTGATGACTTAGTTCCTATTTAAATCAAAATATTGTTAAATGCGTTTTGTCTCTGGAAACAGTATTTGCTATTAAAATACCAAAACATTATGACGTAGATTATAATGACTCTCGAAGCAATATAATTATTTTGTGCAATTTTATCTCTTGTGAGATACAAAGATACATTAATAGATATTCTTTGATGAACAGTCCAGTAATGTTGCATACAGCTGTATATAGGAATATGTATGCTTTCCAAGACTTGCTTTTTCTATTGTGTACGCTCTTTTGATCGCTGACTTCGTGAAGCGGTCAAAGGAGGTACCGTACTCGGCAGCTGACGACGACGATACCGGTACCTTCCACCCGAGAGCTCACGAAGTCGATTTTACGATAGCGATAATATTTGAATGGATATAGACTATAGACGCAATAATTATATGCAATACTGTGGATTGTAAACTGAACAGCTGACACTTTTGTCATTTATGATTTCATTGCTTGGCATTTATACAATAATATTAACCCATTCTGAAGCTTTTGTATATTTCGTCAATCGTGCAAAGACGGAAAAATTTCTATATATAGCTTTTAGGCTTTCAAGATCTGTTTTGCTTATGCTTCAATTTTCGTTGATTTACAAGGCTTCTCAAAGCTGTCCAGTTTAGTCTGAGATAACAAATGAATGCATCATGGTATGTTTAAGAAAATATTTAGAAGCGTAAAGCAACGAGGCCATCTAGAGATGTTCTGTTCGCTAAAAAGATGAAACTCGATTTCATATTTGTTTTTTGACAGAACGAAAAAACGACCATCATAGAATTTCGGAAAAGACCACCGCAGGCACAAGTACCGCACTGACATCATTTCAGTTGTGTTGTGACAGTATGAAAGTTTCACTTTATAATCCAATCGAAACGAAATGACAACAACCCACATATGTTTCTATTTGCCTTCGAACACCTTTCGAGTGATTGCAATTCCCGTTGAATATGTGTCATGCGAGGTCACGTTCACCCCGTTCTTTCTGTGTGTGTGTGTTTTTTTTTTTATTTCCCTTTGGGTGAACCGCATTGTTTGCAGCCAATTCCACCTCTCTATTGTTTGTGGTTGTTGTCCAATTCCGACTGAAAGTGTCCGACAAATGTGACCTCTAAAGAATGCCACTCGATCCCAACCTGTATGAGACTTCCAAACGCAACCGCACGGCAACACATACAGTACGTACATACATGCTACATACATACATACATATACATGTGTATATATATATGTATATATATATATATACATATATATACGTTGAAGATAAAGGACTCATTTTAACGATATTTCCGCTGTAGGATAAAGATTCTTTAGAGGTTCAGTAACTTTTACTGATGTCAAATAATCTTCATAAGCAGACATTTATTTTAGTAACTGTTACTAAAAATACTTATATAAGGTGTGCATATATATATATATATATATATATATATATATATATATATATATATATATATATATATATATATATATATAATATATATATATATATATATATATATATATATATATATATATATATATTGCGTTTAGTATATACATTATACACTTGAGTAAATCTCATCGTTATGATAATTAAACATGCACATCATATATAAGTATTTTTAGTAGCAGTTACTAAAATGAATGTCAGCTTATAAAGATTATTTGACGCCAGTAAAAGTTACTGAACCTGTAAAGAACCTTGATCCCACAGCGGAAATGTCGTTAAAATGGATCCATTATCCTCAACGTTGTCCGGAAACGGGGGATACACAGGACGATATCATAATGGCTTAATGAAGCTTATCATGAACTAACCCTAGAAGCTACAATTCCCTAATCGTATTGAATCGAATTACTATAACGCAGTGCCGTAGATTTCCTACGAATACCGCATTCATAATTAAATTTACTTATTGAATATTCAAGGTAATGAAATTCCATCATAATCCGTTTAGATGCCGGACCGTAATCCAATTTGGGAGGCAGGGAAAAATAAAAGAGTGATTCGCTAATGACCGCTAATGGAGCTTTCAACTGGTCACTCGGCGAGGTCTTGGCACACGTCATGAGTGGTGATATTGTAAATATTGAGAAAAGCAACTCTCTCTCTCTCTCTCTCTCTCTCTCTCTCTCTCTCTCTCTCTCTCTCTCTCTCTCTCTCTCTCTCTCTCTCTCTCTCTCAGATCAAGAAAATAATTGACAGTTGCTTAAATATATTCAGTACAAGTTCAGTTACATTCACATTTATATATATATATATATATATATATATATATATATATATATATATATATATATATATATATATATATATATATATATATATCTAGATCACGATGGAAGGCACTGTTCTGTTTTT
The DNA here is from genome assembly GCF_040412425.1 of Macrobrachium rosenbergii. Taxonomy (NCBI): domain Eukaryota; kingdom Metazoa; phylum Arthropoda; class Malacostraca; order Decapoda; family Palaemonidae; genus Macrobrachium; species Macrobrachium rosenbergii. The sequence goes on from NC_089743.1 coordinate 3,550,732, forward strand.
TTTTTTTTTGGAAATAGCCTTTTGGGTCTCTATGTGAATAAGAAAATTTCGTAGGTCAAAAATCCTGAAGGCCATATATTGAAAAACATTCTCTCTCATCCTCATCATCCAATTATCACTATAACGATTCTACTAATATCAGTACTCTACCTGAAAAACCTCTGTTCGTCCGGGCTTGTCTTCTCATACCTGCGGGGAAAAAAAGAAAAAGAACTATTAATTCGTTTCAGGTCACTCCGCGCATTCATTGCAAATCAGGCACCTTCAGGTAAAGGTTTAAGGGTGACTTGTTTGCGTTTTCTTTTAGGGAAGGAAGAAGGTCCTGCGGGGTTTAGTGAGAGACATCATGATCGATAAGATGTAGCTTTGCTTGAAACAGCCACTACCAAATCTGGTCAAGTTTGAAGCTAACTCAGCTGCTATCAGTAGATACAGTTAAAGGAGAGCATAGTCTCTGAAAGGAGTTGATAAAGAAGCAGTATTTAATACTTAGGCTGAAAGCAGTGGTCGCCTTGAATTATGCTGATAAATTTTTAGCTCAAAACGCGTTTTATCTGCTGATAATGTAAGGATAAAACCAGTTATTTTACAGAAAATAATGCGATATTCAACTAGATGACAGTTTTGAAAATAGCATTTAGAAAAGAATATTATAATTAAGAAACCTTCAGCCTCTCTTCTTTGTCAGAACCTTCGGAGAAACATGCTGTTTTGGGGTTGAATAATGCGTTGATTTCTTATTTCATTCACTTCTGCCACTGTGTGGTTAAATATCTATACTTTTTTTTTTTTTAATTTCTGGTTATAGTTTTTCAGAAATATTAACGAATGATGTGATTTGTTTTAGAAACATTATTATAATTATTTATAACATGTTATGATCACTGCTATCATTGTAAAAGTCATTTTGGTCAATGTACTTTCCGTAGTATTAGAACATTGAGCTTTGTGGGTGATAAAGGTGAACGAAGGCAGTCTCACTAGCGATTATTATTATTATATTATATACAGTATATTCAGTAGATTAAACCTATTCGTATGGAACAAGGCCACAGGGGCCATTGACTTGAAATTCAAGCTTCCAAAGAATATAGTGTTCATGAGAAAGAAGCACGAGGAAGTAAAGGGAAATACAGAAAGAAGAGATCCCACTTATTAAAAAAGAAAAAAAATAATAAAGATAAATATCTAAAAATGTAATAAAATGCTAGAGGAATAGTACTAGGGCAGTAATGCATTGCATTTTCGCTTGAGCTTTTGAATTTCCAACTGCACGACATCCTCTGGGAGGCTGTTCCACAGTCCAACGTTGTGAGGATTAAAGGACCACTGGAACTGAGAAGTTCGACAACGAGGCACATTTACTGCATATTGGTGCTGCTGTTCAGCGAATCTGGTTGCTCTTCGGCAGATAAAGGGGATCAGGGATCAGTTGTCAATGTGAAAAATCATTGTTGAAATGCAGCTTATGATGAAAGAGTGACAAGCAAGAGTCCATCCATCGATGGTCCAAGTCATAACTGCTACTATTAGGAAACAGAAACCTATCACCACGAACCACTCTCTCTAAAAGAGATAAATCTCTGGCACATCCACACCGGAGAACAGTATTCTAGTAAAAGAACCACAAACAATCTAAAATAGGTTGCATTGATTTTATCACTGTCATAAATGTATGAGACCTTACGAACAATACCCTAATTTCATGAGGCATTTGCTGAAACTTTCATTAGATGTATCTCAAAAGTTATATGTGAGTCAAAAGTTGCACCTAAAATAATTAAAACTTCAGACTCATTCAGCAAAGTCCCATCCACCTGAAGGGGAGAATGTGGCGGAAACCTGTACGAGATCTGCTAACAAATAGTGTTTTCATTTTACTGGAGCTGACCACACCATTCCCTGATCCGGTCCATGTCCGACCGAGGATGAGGGCAGCTTCATTTCTCATAAGTGGAGCCTTTACTACACCCACAAGTGTTGCATCATGGGCATACTGAACAATCTTGTTTCCCAGGCCAACAATCATATCACTTGTATTCACTATAAATAACAGTGAACCAAGAACACTGCCCTGTGGAGCGCCAGACACAATAGTTTTCGGTTCACTAAAGATCCCGTCCACAACAACTCGCTGCTGCCTACCTGTAAGGAAATCTTGAAGTAAACCTAAAACATATCCACCCACTCCAAGATTCTGAGGTTTATAATATAAATAAGTGCCTTGTGATTTACTAAATCGAAAGCAGCACTAAAATCTATTTGAATTACTCTGCACTCGAAACGCTTATTAAGGCTCCCTTGCAAATGGTATGTCATGTCTAAAAGAGCATCGCAGGTGTCTTAACTGCTTCCTGTATGCATATTGACCATCAGCTAACAATCCTTTAGATTCCACATACTTATATAGTGGCTTAAAAATAAGTTTTTCAGCAACTTTGGAGAGCACAGGAAGAATAGAAATTGGCCTGTAGTTACTGCAGTCTGCAGATATGCCACTCTTCGGAACAGTCACTGTATTACTGAACTTGCACTCATCTGCAGAGATACTACGTCAACATTAAAATCTATAGAATCTACTAATCTTGGGAGGCAACACACTAGAAACTTTTTTAAAACCAAGGGAAGAAACCATCAGGATCTTCTCCACCCCAGTTAACAAGATTATCCAGAATTTTCTTACCATCCCTAGAGCGAAATGCAGATTTTTTAAGAAGAGGTTCTGGATGACAAGTATCAGGGAGAGAGACATCCTCAGCTGATTGCTCAGCTTCAAAAGCTCGATGAAGCAGTTCAACCTTTTCCCTAGGGCCAGTAACTTATCTACCATCATCTGTTAGTAGTGGTGGAAAGGAAGACGAGCTTGACCCAAAGATAGATGATTCCATTTGGTCCACCACAAATGAGGCTGAGTAATTCCTTCAAGTTTCCTCTTCAAGGGATTATTGTAATTTCGGCTGTATGGTAAACTCTTCGCAGCACGGCGAGACTCAATAAAAATGGTGAAACTTCATTTGAACGATTTTGTCTCCATGCGTTGAATTTTGTCTGCTTGTCATGGCAGGCTTGTCTGCATTTATCATCAAGCCATGGCTGGTCATTTATCCTAAATTTGATGACCTTTCTAGGGACATAAACCTTTCTAGGGACATAACTTATTAAAATAGCCATCAGCATTTCATTTAACTTCTTCTTGGGTTCAGGATCTAATATAGCAACTGAAATATTAAGTGCCTGACAAGCTTCAATAATGCAATCCCAGTTGACTCTGGATTTCAGCCAGACCGTTTCTCCAATGATGGAAATAGGAATAGGTCTATACTGATTGACAGATATGTCCATCTCAATGGCGCAATGATCACAAGTGCCTATATATTCCTGGACTTGACAATAGATGGAACATCTGTGAATATCAGGTATAATCTATTACCAGAAATATGCGTGGGTTCCTCAGTTAGCTGGACAAAATCGGAGGATACACAGAACTCAAGAGCAGACCGGCCTTGTTGATCTGTGGAATTTGAATTTAGCCACTCGCTGTGCTTAGCCTTACATTCTCCACAAATAACGAGTGAAGCTTTTGAATCCTGTGACGGAGCCATACTAATCCTTTTCAAAAGACAGTCATACATAGTATCGTCGATATTTGGATTGCGGTAAACTGCAAATACGTAAACTTTGTAGAACTTACTGAAAATTTTAAAACAAAGAACTTCATGGCAACTACGCTGCGATTTTTTTTTTTTTTTTTTTTAAATTGGCTACGTTGCTTGTTCCAGACGCTTCAGGTGGGGTTGAGACGTGAGTCACAGAAACCTCGATGACTAGCTGAGAGAACTGTATCGAAGAGACAGTTGTTCTTGTAATTTGTCTTAAATGTTGAATTTTAAATATTTTACCTAAACATACCGGCCTTGTTGTTAGGTCAAATGGAATGCTGGGATAGGATTTCCCAGCTGGAATTATATGCAACTAATAATGTTAAAGAATTTATCCAGTAAATAAGTTAAACTGTATATTGTACATCAAAAGATATCAGGTTTGAGCATGGTCTGTCTGTCACTTCTAAAAAGACTAAGTATTTTTGAGAAATAAGCCTTAACGGGTAGCAGTCTCAGGATATTTCTGCATTGCTCATAATGTAGCATATTTACCCACAGGAACAAGTCAATTTTCACAAACATAAAGAGATAAGAAACTATTTATTTGAGTACTAGTTGCAAAAATATCTGAACTAAAATGTAAACTTTGCTTTTACTCTGAAATGGAAGTCACTTTGATAGGAATGATGTACTGCCGTCCCTCTGTGAAACTTGGCAGATATATTGTCAAGAGAGAATCAATTAGAGATTCACTTTAATTCATGAACGAAGGTTCAGCTGTACTCAGACGTTGTCTTTAATTAGTCTCATTAAGGCGAAGTGGTTTTTAATGAGCGCATTGCCATTATCAGCACTTGGAGTAATACCTTTTAATGTGCAAAAGATTTTTACAAACAATATTACAGCTAAAGCTTTCCGATGGGCGACAGTTTTATCTTATTTCGGGAAGAATTATTTCAGGAAGAATGAGCGTGTTTTATAGATAAGTTCTAGATTACTACCATTAATTAAGTAATGCTATTTTGTAAGCCAAGTTTGCACATTGATGTCGTAAAGGAGAAAGAACATCATGCGTCTTGTGGTCTATACAAGGTAAATTCTGTAAACATTCTCCTGAATTATTTTCGTATCCACTTCATTATTTTTTACTGACATTATTCCTAGTAGATCGTAACGGAGGTAAGCTATGATCATCATTATCTTGGTCATATATATATATGTGTGTGTGTGTGTGTGTGTGTACATGTACTGTATATATGTATTTATGTATGTATATACATATATGTGTATGTATGTATGTATGTATATATATATATATATATATATATATATATATATATATATATATATATATATATATATGATAAAGAATATGTAATCAAAATCTTTATCCTGGTCCTGATGGGAGCGGAGAATCTAATGGAAATCAAAATATCCTTTTGTTTCATTTTACACGATGAACTCTTGTCATTATGTTTTGCTGGTAAAGTTATGATTCTCCTTTTTTAATATCAATGGATGTTTTTGTCCGTATACGTGTGTATGGACTGAAGTTCATGTTTATATGGCGTATGCATTACTTGTGATAAATGGCATTAACTTTTGAGTGAAATAGATTGGTTTGGTGTTCTGAGAAGGTTCGTTTGCCTAAAAGATTTTCTGGGGTAGCTTGCGAGCTCACGTCCGCAAATTTGATATTTCAGGAGCAAAGAAGAGCCCCACATATCAAGAAATTTACCGAGCAAAGCGAAGGGGATTCTGGAGAGTTTACCGTCCTTTGCATGAAAATATTCTTACTTCAAACTTGCTTACTGTATCTAATGGGTTCTCGTCTTGTCCAAATAATAAAAGGCGTGTGGATGTTGATATTAAATTATATGTGCTCATATCAACAGATTTTGTCTTTTGTGTTAAAGTGAAAAAAAGTGTTTATTACACACGCGAGGAATTAGTAAGGTAGCCATTAATCTGTTTTTAGTATTATTATTATTGAAAGAGAAACCCACAAGATTCCTGTTTATAACTTGTTTACTTGAAAAAGGGTCACAGTTAGGACCTGAAAGTACTCGAGATTAAAGTAACATGTAAATATTTACAAGTAAACAAGTTGTACACAGGAATCTTGTGGGTTTCTCTTTCCGTCTTCAGAAGAAAACTGAAAGAAGTTTTTGTTTGGTTCATTATTATTATTATATTATTATTCATATCTTATAATTGCTGCTTGCGCATTTCATATCCATATCGTTTCCTTCTTTCTCATTGTCTTTTATTCTAATGGCGTTCTGCTCTGCCCTTCGGTATACAGATTCGGTAAGGATTTACTGCTCACCCCGCCGAAGGCTGTTGTATAAATAGCCACATGAACACCCCACCCCACCACCACCTACCCTCTCTCTCTCTCTCTCTCTCTCTCTCTCTCTCTCTCTCTCTCTCTCTCTCTCTCTCAGCCAATCGCATTTTATCAGTTTTCCATTTTTCTCTATATATTTCAGTCACACGCCCACATATTCTGTCAGTTTCCAATTTCTCTCTCTCTTCTCTCTCTCTCTCTCTCTCTCTCTCTCTCTCTCTCTCTCTCTCTCTCTCTCTCTCATGTGTCGCACTGCATTCTATCACTTTCCAATATTTTATTACGTTCGATTTCACTGGTTCGCGCTTCCACTGCTCAGCACTATTTCCCTACTGATTGTTTTTCTGTGTACAGGTCGATCCACGTACGTAGTTGTTATGTATGTATGTATGTATGTAAGTGTCTGTGTTTGTATAAATATACGCAGATAGTCATTACATTTATTTTTATAGGTTCTCGAACTTACTGTCAGTTAATCCATATGACTTTTACTATTCATTATGCAGTTCAGTGTTCATTACTTACTATATGTGTGTTTGTGTATGCGTGTGTGATCATCCGTGATATCAGCTGGATCTAGTGTTTTGGAAGGGGAAATATTGTTGCGCATTGAATGGGACTAAAGTTGATGAAACCGAGCGGTCATCACCATAACTGAGGCCAAAAACCCGCTGTTATTCGAATTCAGAGCTCATCGATATTTCGGGGAGGATTTCGTTCGTGGATTAGCGGCTGCGCTTCATTGAGTTTTATTGTGGCCTTTGGGCTCTGATTGTTGTTGATAATGTTGGTCAGTTTTCATATTCTTTGGGTTTTGTTTTGATTGGCATTTCTTCTCGTAGTGAATACACATTTTTTTCGGTTTGCATGTTGAATTCAGAAGTGATTATATTAATGTATTATATTTTATTTTGATGTCATTATTTTTATAATTGATGTTGTTGCTGCGAACGGGAATATTTATTTATTTATTTTTTTTTTTTATTGTTAATGAGGTCCGGCGAATATTTATGTACTCTTCTCTTCAGTAAGTACACATATCACAAAACAAGCCAAACGATAATGAACTTAGTAAGCAAACTATCTCAGCGCAGACTGTCAATATGTGAAAAAGTAAAGTGCTCAGCGAAGGAAAATATTAAGCGTAAAACAGTTTTTTAGACCAGAAATTCTAATTCGTGACCAGATATACAAGATTCAGTTCGATCTGTTTGACGGCATATTAACTCATGATGGATTACGATATGGGTGTCTGAGTCATTTCTCCGGCCATGATAAAACTGCTCGATAAATAGTATCAGTGTCAGTCAAGAGCGGCGTCTGGTTTGGTTCCATTTTCTTAACGTTATTATTTTGTTCAGCCAGCTAAAAAGGCGATGACCTCCCTTAGCAAAGTTCCACAGAAGAAAGCTAAACACATAGTGAAGATAAATAGAACACTTACAGATCACAAGATGTGTTTACATGAGCAATTTCGAATTAGGTTGAGACAATTGTTTCTGACGCTTTTGAATAGTACCGCAGCCTTTCTTAAACTTGTGGGCATCAAGAAAGCCATCGTCCCAGTTTCAAAGCACTGGAATTAGGAACTATGGCTATTTATGAGTGCCGTCGTGTGGCCTTCGCTTATTTCAAAGTGGCAGGAAGCAAATCTGAAGGATGTTGCACCAACACTGTTATCTCTGAACATATAGGAACTCTTACGAATGATAATAATATTTTCATGCCCAACAGTTATGTAGGTCTTCATTGGACGGGTTGTTATCGTTCTCGGCTGACACTCTGCTGGGCCCGCGTTCGATTCTCCGACCGGCCAATGAAGAATTAGAGTAATTTATTTCTGGTGATAGAAATTCATTTTTCGTTATAATGTGGTTCGGATTCCACAATGAGCTGTAGGTCCCGTTGCTAGGTAACTAAATTGGTTCTTAGCCACGTAAAATAAATCTTCTTCTTCGGGCCAGCCCTCTTAGGAGAGCTGTTAATCAGCTCAGTAGTCTGGTTAAATAAGGTATACTTAAGGTCCAACAGTTAAGTTGCTGGAAAAGATTAGAAATACCATAACTGGTTAGAGTATTAGTGGTGTTATATGTCGCAGTTGCCTTATGCCGAATAGTCTCCGTATTACCAGTACTTTCAAGCCCTTTGTTAGCCGAGTTGGTTGAGCTTCAGACTGCCACTCGATGGACCGGAGTTCAATTCCCGCGGCCGGCTGATGAAGAGTTAGAGGAATTTATTTCTGGTGATAGAAATTCATTTCTCGCTATAATGTGGTTCGGATTCCACAATAAGCTGTAGGTCCCCTTGCTAAGTAACCAATTGGTTCTTAGCCACGTAAAATAAGTCTGATCCTTTGGGCCAGCCCTAGGAAAGCTGTTAATCAGCTCAGTGGTCTGGTAAAACTAAGGTATACTTAACCAGTACTTTCAAAGGCTAGGCAGTAAAACAGCCTCTGTTACATGCCTTCCACAGTTTTAGGTTCTGGAGCCTTTGTTCAAGGGTAAACTCAGAACACTTTCTTCTCCTTTTATTTGCTAATTTAAACATTAACTGTTTGTTTTGACATTAATTACATGCGGAGGTGTACTGATTATGAATTTAATTTTTATTGTTATTCATTCATTATTAGTTTTGTGAATTATTTATTATATGTCAAGCAAATGGGTGTTACAGACTAAATACACACAAAACAAAGCCACTACAACTCCTTCTAAAAACATAACAAACATCTCACACGTCTCGAACTCTCGCCCTACCCGCGCAACAACTTCTCGCTGCTGGGAAGAAAGGGCGTTGGGTCGGGTATGATACATGAAACATACGCTACCGGGGTCTAAACGATGTCAGGCAGGGCAGCCGATCGAGACTACAGGTCTACCCCAAAGCCAAATCAAAAGTCCTTCAAAAGAAGGCATCGTGCTTACCCCATACAAAAATGGGAAAAAAGCACGTTAAAAGAAGAAGATGTCAAGATCTATGTGGCTTGCGAAAAATGTATTGGTATCTGGTTTTGTCTAGTTTTCATTTTCACATTTGGCTACTATCATGTGTGGAAGCTTGCTGTGTAAGTTTATGACATCTCAGGCTGTATGGAAATAATAATAATAATAATAATAATAATAATAATAATAATAATAATAATAATATTTGAAAGTCTCTTATTAGGCAGGATGAGATCTAGCCAGTTGCATGGCTGAGTGGAATGGACCATTGGATTACAGGTAGTGGAAGTTGATGGCGGATGGATTCAAGTTCCCAAGAAATGAAAAGTGAGGCAGACTCAAATTGTATCACCGGGTCCACTCAGAGCGATTGCAGATATCTTGGGCGGGTTGGCAATAGCTTGAACCAAATATTTATTTTTGACCCATTTTTCAAGGCGTCGTGTGATTTCAACGGTCAACGCTTCGTTTCCCTCTGATTTTGATGCAAATTTGTAGGTGTACAACCTTAGAATGCAAAGCTTCATAGAACATTTTCTGCTCAGAATGACTTTTTCTTTCATTTCCCGAAATATTTGCTTGAACTCGTGTTACACCCTGCAGAGATTGAGATTGGTGATTATTTTCCACAAGTATTTCTTTACGTTTTCATTATTTTTTTCCAAGGTCAGGGGTCAATTTAAAAACTCAAATTTCGTTTTTCTTTGATTTAGACGAAGCTTATAACTAGGTATCCATAAGGTTGATAATTAACCCAACTCCCACACCTGGTTATGTATAAGTACATACATACATACGTATATATATATATATATATATATATATATATATATATATATATATATATATATATATATATATACACAGTATATATCAAATATAAGGAGCCCATAGAAACGCCAAATTATGAAAAATAGAAGCTATATTTCAGAGTGAATGAGAAAAAGTTAGAGAAAAGCGGTATTTATACCAGAAGATCCATCGGTCAGCCGTTAAGTCACTCCAGTTGACAGTTTCTCTTTAAACTTCTTAATCGCTGGTTGGAGGAAGATTTTATCTATAATATGTGAATCCCAGGCGCCTCTTGAGAGATTCAATGCATTTCTTTGTTTAATCCAGGCTGATTCCACCATCTGGCTTTTGAACCGACAATTGCTGCTATAAATTATACCAGACATATTCCATAGCCACAGAATAAACTGGATTATGTCTGGTATAATTTATAGCAGCAATTGCCGGTTCAAAAGCCAGATGGTGGAAGCAGCTTTGATTAAACAAACACCATGACTCTTTCAAGAGGCGCCTGGGATTCAGATATTATAGATAAAATCTTCCTCCAACCAGCGATTAAGAAGATTAAAGAGAAACTGTCAACTGGAGTGACTTAACGGCTGACCGATGGATCTTCTGGTATAAATACCGCTTTTCCTCTAACCTTTTCTCATTCACTATTTGCCTGAGGAGAGAGACAGTTAGGTCTCTGAAATGTAGCCTCTATTTTCCACAATTTGGCGTTTCTATGGGCTCCCTTATATTTGATGGAATTCTATTTTAAAAGAAAATATTTCACAGGCATATATATATATATATATATATATATTTATTTATATATATGTTATTTATATATATATATATATATATATATATATATATATATATATATATATGTATGTACATATATGAAGTATATATATATATATGTATATATATATAATACATATACAGTATATGTATATATATAAAATTTTTATCACATCACCGTAACATTTTATATACGGAAACATTAAGCTACAACTGTCGTTTAATATCCAATTCTCTCTCTCTCTCTCTCTCTCTCTCTCTCTCTCTCTCTCTCTCTCTCTCTCTATATATATATATATATATATATATATATATATATATATATAAATATAATATATATATATATATATATATATATATATATATATATATATATATATATATATAGTATATATTATCTTACTGATTTTTCAATGTCACAGGCTAACTTGAAAGCCAAACTGTAACGTATGACAATTAAGTACTTAGAGTGAGTAAACGAGATTTTTTAGAAGGTGGGACACTTCACACACATCAGTTAGCTATAAATCTTGTGGCAGTTATACCCTGCAAAATCATTATTAGTCTTACAGTTACTTTCTTGCCTTTGATTATTATTCCCACGAACAAAGTGTTTATTGTAATATATGACCTCCATTTTATTTTATAAGTACTGCGATACCATGATTGCGTTTAAATGTAGTTGCATTATGTAGTGTCGGTGTCGAATGGAAGTGTCTGCTTATCAAAGCAGATACACTTGAAATCCAATAACTTATGTTGCTGGTGCAGTTATAATGTTTCCCCTCTTTCGATTCATCTCATTGCTAAAAAGGATTAACGTTTTTAATTTCGATTTTACTCCGTTTACATTTCATGGAATTGCACAACTTTTCTTAAATGTAAAAAAGTTTTCACTCATTTTATATCTTCCCCTATTTTACAAGGAGCATAACTAAGCCTTGTTTACGGTTGAAACGCGAATAAGAAGCCGTTTAGCGTCATTTCAAATCATCTTCATATTTCTTAGTTAAGAGTAACCCATTTAGGTTTGTTTACACCTACGATTTTTCGGTCTGTTCCAAATTCCTGGGCCTGAAGGTACAGAAAAATGTCCTTAGAGAGCGAAATTTGAAGATTATCTGCCTTGGTTAAAATACTTTAAATCACTTTTATGTATTAAGTGTTTCTTTTTAACATGAAATACTTTGAAACACAGTATGTAACATTTTTATAAGATATTTTAACTTATTTACAGATATTTATACTCTCAGCCTTAAAATCTACTATAGTTGTGGGTGCTATTACAGTTCCGTAATACTGAGCTATTGATAATCGAGAATTTCTCCGTTGTAAAGTTTAACACTGATATTCCGAGACTTGATTTATGGCCTGAAGTCTTAAGACCTGTTGTATTTCAACTACTATCTTTTCATCGTTTTTCTCAAATATCTTTCAAACGAATTATTTGATCGAAATGGCACTTTGACACACTGTACGAGACACCTCCCGCTAATTTTTGGTAATATGTGCATTGTCAAATGGTGTTAGTTAAGGCGTTTACTCTTGACTTTTAAAGGCAAAGTTGCATGAGTCAGCAGGACTATTCTACACAAACGAACGTCCGCTATCCCCCATCCCTTCCCTCCCTCCCTCCCTCCCACTCTTTCTTCATTGCTGTTTTTCTCATTTCTCGCCCCAATACCTCTCTCTAATTTACAATATGCTACAAAATACCGTTTTCCATTATATTTTTCAATACCATTAGATAATTAGAGTGTTCATAATGGAAAGGATACCGAGGTTTGACGTAACGACCATAATAATGGTTAATTTTTCCCAACATTTTCTGTTAATAGCTAGGCCAAGAGAAAGAGAAGATCTGCTCACTTCCCTCCAAAATCTCCAATGCAGGCGGAGCTTTGTCCACCACTTTATTGCGTCAGCAGATGAAATGCCGTAATGAGCAGGTACCTCTAAGATACGTCATCGCCTACGCAGTTACCCCAGGTGGGAGGCAACTCCACCTAATTGGGTAGTATCCTTGGCGTGTCAGGTAATACCGTAATGATAAGGGGTTGTCTGTCGTTTGCCGCTCATACAAAATGGAGAAAGCTGACGATAAATTAACGATTAATCTCAATAGGCAAGTGAATCTTCATAACACACGCGCACACTAAAAGCACACGCATATTGGTCAGTCAATCAATCAGTGTATCTATCTCTCTGTCATATCCATTACTTTGTCTCTATCTCACCATTGAGTATATACCTGTATATATATATACTGTATATATATATATATATATATATATATATATATATATATATATATATATATATATTATCTGTACGTATATATACATTATATAGGCTATGTAGATACACACACACACACACACACACATACACATATATATATATATATATATATATATATATATATATATATATATATATATATATATAAATGTGTGGCCTGTGTGAGCCGAATACGTACAAAAAGTAATAATATTCATAATCTGTTAAGCAATCGTAAAAAATGAATGTCACAATTTTTTAATTTTATGAATATATATTTTGCATAGAAAACGACCTCATTACTAAAACGAGTGTAGCAATTATTGATTAGATAATGGTGAGACACTGTTATAAATATATATGCATATATATATATATATATATATATATATATATATATATATATATATATATATATATATATATATATGTGTGTATAATAATAATAATAATAATAACTGTTAAGCAATCGTAAAAATGAATGAATGTCACAATTTTTTTATTTTATGAATATATATTTTGCGTAGAAAACGACCTCATTACTAATGCGAGTGCAGCCATTATTGACTGGATAATGGTGAGACACTGTTATACATACATACACACACACACACACACACACACATATATGTGTGTGTGTGTGTGTATGTATGTATAACAGTGTCTCACCATTATCCAGTCAATAATGGCTGCACTCGCATTAGTAATGAGGTCGTTTTCTACGCAAAATATATATTCATAAAATAAAAAAATTGTGACATTCATTCATTTTTTACGATTGCTTAACAGGTTATTATTATTATTATTATTATTATTATTATTATTATTATTATTATTATTATTATTATTATTATTATTATTATTATTATTATTATTTTATTTTTTTTTACTGCATGCTCCTGTACGTATTCAGCCCACACAGGCCATACGATCGCCTTACAGACGTCAAGGGACTTAAGACGAGAGTCGTGTTAATTATATACTGGATTGTAGGTTAAGCTGTATGATTTAATTTTGGTTACCTTATCTTACGTGCTGATAGTCAACACGTCGATATGATAGTTAAAGGATTAAGAGATCGTGATAGTAGGTACATTATACTGGGTGAATAAGGTGAAGGACATACGCTCTTTAGCGTACTCCCATTTATATAACATAAGAAAATACAATAATAATAATGAAATGAACACAGAGTCCACAGAAACCAGCATATTTATAACATCCAATATTACTCAGTATAAGATAATAGGCAGGAATTGGGGCGGGCGGAGGCGGGGAGGCCAGGAAAGTGGGTTGAGGGAGGGATAAGGTGGGGAAGGGAAAGGGAGGGAAATAGAGAGGAACGGGATGGGGAGAAAGGACGTTCGAATTGCATAGGTTGGCGATGCTTGGCAACACCATGTAAGCCAAGAATAAACACCTTAACTAACACCATTTGACAATGCACTATATTACCAAAATAGCGGGAGGTGTCTTGTACACCGTGTCAGAGTACTATTTCAATCAAATAATTAGTTTGAAAGATATTTGAGAAAAACGATGACTCACGGTCCTTGAAATGGATAGTAACTGAAGCCTAGATTACGACCCGCTCTTTCAAGTCCAGTGATCATCTTCCTTTCCTCGTATTTTCCCTGTATGTGGTTTTTTGAATTAGGGTGAATATTATTCCTTTCCTTTTTTCTCTCCCTTTATTGTTACTTTCTTCTGCTTCATTTTTCACCTTCACAAGCTGAACTATAGAAAATGCAGCAAAGGAAAATGATATAACAAACTTAAAGGCAGGTTAGCGGTCAACAAAAACTATACAGATGAAAGGGAATACTAAAAAAAACGTTGAGATGTGCTAGGGAAAATATAATAAGTATATGGGGATAATTTATAACATATCAACACTTGTTGTATTCAGTGACCTCGCAAGTAGGGGTAAGTGTTTGTTATTCAGCGCCTTGAGTTCAGTTACTTTTGAGATTCAGCTTTGTTCGTCCGCTTGGAAACCAAGGAGGTTCTGTCCACAAGAGTAAGAAGCAAGATCAGCAACTGAACAACTGATGACCCAAAAATGATTCTCCGTCATGTGGCAATGACGGAGATTTCCATTATTAAGTCACGGAACTTTTTGGTCCGGACATAAAGTGCAAGGACTCTGATGGAGAGTTTTTCATTCCGTTGTGAGAATCATAAGTGCCTGGTCGTATGTTGGGACACTAGGGAATTGGAATTTCCTTTGCTATATGAATGTTTCAGTGGACCCATGATTGTTTGGGGAAGTGAACATTGAAAATGGCTGATGGGAAAACAGACAGAAATGACTTTGAAAGTTGTGTGTAACAGACTCCCGGGAAATGCGGGGTAGCTTAGAGATGCGGTGGGAGACAGGGAATAATCCCCTCATTTCATATGTGACTTGCAGTCATTTTCCTCTTTATTTCGGGGTATTGCTCCATGGGTTTAGTATCTATCATCCTTAATTCATTTTGCATGATTTGTTATCAAGCTTACTTAATAAACTCTATTTTTGTAGTTTATGATTTGATTTACACACCTTTAGACAGATTAGGCAAATGAGAGAGAGAGAGAGAGAGAGAGAGAGAGAGAGAGAGAGAGAGAGAGAGAGAGAGAGAGAGAGAGAGAGAGAGGGAACTTCTCTGCTGCCAACGACGACCTACTAACCGTACTTCAGATAAGGTCCTATACCCCGGCGGCGGGGTGTATAACAGTTTTTGGTGGCAACGGAAACTAATTATGTTACCAAGGGGTTGAGAACCCATGCTGAAGAAGGAATGTGTGCAGGTGTATGGTTGTTGCATTTAGGTAGACAGTTAGGAGACATATTTTATGAGGCATTGCTTGGGGAGGCTGGCAGTCGTGGGTGGTAAGGGGGTGGTCTGCAAGCTTGCAAAATTGTAAGACGCATCACGGTGCCCTCAGCTGACATTCTGTTTTGATTAGTGGGTGATTTGGAATGGAGCTCCGATTTTTGGGTGTCGTGTGTTTTCAATATGTTCTTATACTTGATGGTATATTTGAAAACTTTGAAGTGAAGTGTGGTTACAATTTAGTTAGGGTGGTCACGATCTCGCGGCAGTGCTGGGTTACGAAAGAAGGAAAAAAATGAGTTTTTCCTCTTTTGATTTTCATTTCAGTGTATTTTAAAATTTCTGTTATCTCGCATTTATCTTTTGTTTTATTCTCTTATGGAATTAGTATGGGGTTGGAATGGATTATTTATATGGGCCGACTTTATTAAGGGTTTTCCTTTTTTCCCTTACCATTGTTGTTTTAAGGAAACAAATGGAGTTCAGTTTTTTCCCTTGTGGTTTTTTCCTCTCTCTTTCTGCAGTTATTTTTTTTTCTCTTATGGGTTATTGTATAGTCACAATGTGTTTTTTTATATATGGGTACCTGTAATGGGTTGTAATGTGGGGGAAGAAGCACTTTGCATAGTAACACGCTCGTACAGTGGGCATCGAGGTGTTGGCTTGACAATAATAGATGGATTCTTTTTGCTTGCTTAAACATTTATCTGCATGGAGATTGACATCCGTGCTGGGTCTGCAACTTCAGCATTTGCCTGCGAGTGACTAGGGGGATATTAGAAGGGGAATTTTACTTCAGGGAATTTCTTTTTTTTTCTCCTCTTCTTCCTTTCTGTCCTTTCCTGGGTGACCTTGTGTGTGGCCTTGGCTCACATATGGCCTTGCATTTTGCTGTTTAACTGGGTTACTGGCACCCGTATGGGGCAAGGGATTTACTCCCGTTGGGTTTTTTTGAATATCTGTTTTGGGGATAATAATGTTTTCATTTTTATTGTGTGTTTTTGCTTCTTTTTTTGTTTTAGACCATATTATATGAGGTTTTAATGTTATATGCATTTAAGATCAGGCCGTGTTTGTGAGCCAATTTGGAATTTTTTTTAATTTGGGCAGAGGTTGGGAAAACAGATCTGGGAAAATGGCAGACGACGACGACGAGGATAAGAAAACTTTAACCCATAGAGTCACGACTGTAGCTTCGTCAATCCAGCCTTTTGGGGGATTGGTAAACGTCAGCCAGTTGAAATTTTTATTGAATCTGTTCTAAATCATTTGGGCACAAAAAAGACCTCAGATGAAGCGGAAAGGTTTAATGAAGCCAAAAGCTTCTTAGCTTTGGATGTGAAGGATGTTGGCCATCGCTGCCGTAGTTTTCAGTTTCGTAAAAGTCGAACTGGGGAGGACCTCAAAGGATTTCTTAGAAGTGCTTATGGGGCAATTGAGCGTGGGGATTTAGTACTGGATATGAGAGCATTCTATAAGAGTATGAAAGTGCAGAGCTCTATGGTAGATTTTAGTTCACAATTGTTTGATGTTGCAGGGGATTTGGCAGAGAAATTAAGAAGTTCGATCTGGGTACGCAGCGATTCTACTGCTCTAGAGAATTTTCAGTTGTTGAATTTTTCCTGGCTCTTGAATGATATCCCTGACGTAGTAGTAAGTAGTTTTGACAGTCAGATAGAACCTGCGCCTAATAAGGCATTGATTTTTGCCCAGATTACAAAGCACATGTTGAAATGTCCAACAATAGATAGCACCTTTTTCAATGGCACACCGAAAGCCACATCGGTAGGCCAGGGGTTTCCCATAGAGTCTGATTTTCTGCAAGTGGTTTTTGCGGTAAAGTGGAGAGTGATACGAGATTTAATTTTGCTTCTAGTAGTTTTTGTGCCAAAGTGGAAAGTGTAAGGAAATCTATGGATCAAATGCCACAGTTTCGCTGTTTTAGTTGCGATAGGCTGAGGCATACCAAGAAGTTTTGCCGAAGTAAATACTGTGGTGGGTGTAAGAGTTCTGACCATTCTGGGCAGTTTTGTCCGTCACTCAAAAGAAACAATGTTAGACCGGTAACTCAGAATTTTGGGCTGGTTATAAGAAAACTCCTCAGAAGGAAGTCTAGAAATAGACGAGATTTTTGGAGGGCTGAACAGCAAAAGGGGAAAAGGTAACCTGTTTGTGTCATATAGGGCATTTGGGAGACATGTGAGAACCGAAGCCTGTGGTGAAAGGAGCCGTAGCTGGGTCTATGTTTTGATTTTTGTAGATACAGGCGCTCCAGTCAGTTTGGTAGACTGTGATTTTTATCAGTCGATGTTTTCCCAGTATAGGTTTAGGCAAGGCATTCAGGGGAGAAATTGTGTGATGTACAGGCTCATAAAGTGGATGTTGTAGGTGTGGCAGATATCTGTTTTTCACTGGGAACCAGTTAATTAAGGAGCCAGTTTTGGTAGTGAGAGGTGTTAATTTGGGGAATGAGATTTTATTGGGCCATCCTACATGTCTAGGATAGGCATTTCTATATACCCTAGTAAAGGAGGTATAACTGTTAGTGAAACTGGAGGCTTTATTCCACACGTAGGTGCTGAGGAAATGCAGGGGAGTATGCCTGATGTAGGAGATAAGGATGAAATAAATGGAGACAATGATGAAGTTCTAAGCGATGATCAACCACGGGGAGATGTTGAGCCTAATGATGAGGGGAAGAGGATATATAAAGCTATTTTGTTGGATGATATTGTTTTAGGACCAAGTATGGTTGCAATGGTGAAAACGAAGGTGAGAGATATAAAGGTGAATAAACAGGTGTATGTGGTGGAAGGTGGTGAGAAACTTAAAGGTGTGGTGAGCACAGTTTCAGTAAATAAGGTGTCAAATAATGGTGTCAGATGGGTGGAATTGTAAAACTGCAATAGTTCAGCTTAGGAGATATCAGAGGAATACTTATGTTGTAGATTTGGAGGAATGGAGTGACGATACTGAATCAGTGACCTTAGTAGGGGAGCATAATGGATTTTCAGAGGGTGAAATGTAGGTTAGAAGGGAGATTTATAGGAATCATTTAGGTGAAGCAGACGATACAGAATATACTGAGGAATTAGGTGAGGTGTTAGCTGAATATTCTGATTTTATAGCCCTCAAGGGGGATAAACTGGGATTAACAGATGTTTTAGAACGTAATGTAGAGTTAGAGGGAGGGATGAGGCCTATTTATGTCCCGTCATATAGGATACCTTTTAGGGTTAGGAAGCGGGTTGAGCAAGAGGTTAATAAGTGGGAGGATGAAGGTATAATTAGGCCTAGCTCGTCACCGCTTAATTTCCCATTATTGGCAGTACCCAAGGATGGCTCAATCCGTGTGTGTGTAGATTTTAGGAAATTAAATAAGGAGGCCATTCCTGACAGATATCCGGTGGCGTGTCTGCCAGATTTATTTGTGGAGATTGATCGTATGCAATGGTTTTAACAAGTGCCACTTAGTGAGGAGAGTAGAAGATTGACAGCCTTCTCCATCCCTAAGGGACATATGAATTTACACGAATGCCTTTTGGTTTGTCAGGCACTCCTATGACGTTTATAAGGCTAGTGAATACAGTCTTGCACGGGTTGTTGGGGAGACAGGTTTTCGTCTACGAGGACGATATCTTGATTGCTACAGATTCTATAGAGGAACACTTAGAAGTGCTTAGGGAGGTCCTTAGGAGGCTTAGAGTAGCAGGTCTGAAAATTAAACTAGCCAAGTGTGATTTCTTGAAGAGACAGATGGACATGTCATTTCGAAGGAGGGTGTTCGAGGAAATGATGACAAAGTCAGGGCCATTGTAGGTTTCCCTACAGCTAGAAACAAGAAACAAATCCGCTCGTTCATGGGTATGGCAGGATTTTTCCGTCGGTTCATGAAAGGGTTTTCTACATTGTTGGAACCTTTGACAGATGTATTGAGGGATGATATACAGTTTTCATGGGGTGAGGCTCAGCAGGCAGCCTTTCAGAAAGTCAAAGATGCTTTAATGAGTCGTCCGGTTCTGAAATTTCCAGAGTTTACATTGCCTTTCACGTTAGTGACAGATGCCAGATCTTTCTCCAAAGGGGGGGTACGTGGTTTTTTGACAATTAGGGATTTTGATGCTAAGCTGAAGCATATTGAAGGTAAACATAATGTGGTAGCAGATGCTCTTAGTAGGCGTTTTGTGGACAGAGAGGGTGACCATGTGTGTACTGTAACTGGTGAGTGTGTACATTGCGATATTAGTTTATTGGAGGAGAAACAAGACGAAGATGATGCTTCAGCAGATGCCAAGGCGTTTCTTAGAGGGGAGTTAGTGAGTAAGGGTTATAAGTTGCCTTATGCAGATCTCAAGTTAGAGGGTAATTTGTTAGTGAGAAGAATTAAATACAAGTTGAGGAGTAGTGAGGATGAAGGGGATACAACACAGATTGTGGTGCCAAAGGACTTGATTCCTGTGGTTTTGGATATTACTCATTGTATGTTTGGAGGTCCACATTTGGGGATTGAGAAGATGCACCAGAAAGTAGGTACTTAATTTTTTTGGAGTAATATATTTTCTTCTTTGAAGAATTCTGTTAAGGTTTGTTCCGTTTGTAATTTGTGTAAACCGGCAAGGGTTCGTCATGTAAATTGGGGTCCTTCCCTGCCCCAAGTAGGCCATTTCAGAGGGTTCATATGGACCTTTTGACTAACGTTTGTGAATCGGGGTATGGTTATAGGCATTTTTAGGGATTATAGATGAATTAGCTAGGAGTGTAGAAATTTTCTCTTTAAAGAGTAAGACGGCAGATGCGGTTGCAATGACATTTTTCAATGGGTACATTTCCCAGTATGGAGTTCCTGAGGTGCTTATTACAGATAGTGGGAGAGAATTGTGAATAGGACATTAGAGTGTCTTGCGGAAGTTATGGGGATACAGAAAGTAAATATTATTCCGTATAGGCCAGAAGCTAATGGGTTGTGTTAGCAGGCTTACACAAAGCCACTAGAGTTACATTGGGCAGTAATGATATTGAGATGCCTCCCATGGAGGCATTATTTGGTTATCCAATTCTAGGTACATTTGATTTGTTGCCCATACCTTCTCGTTGTAATAATACAATTAGATCGTTAATTGCTACAGGTAAGGAGAAACATGCACGTCTTAGTAGTAATCTTGAGTCGAAGACGCGAGAAATGGTTGAGAGAAGTAATGCGAAGTCAATCGGCACAAGAATTGCAGTGGGGATAAGGTATTTTCTGAAAATTAGTGTTAGAAATGAACTGAATTATAAATTAGGTTCCAAATTTGAAGGCCCGTTTCGGGCTATGCAAGAGAAGAAAGGAAATAGGCTTGTTGTTCAGGATAAACATATGGGGATGACTAGATTAACATATATATCTAAAATCAAAAAAGTAACTCAGTAAGGGTTGGAGGTTTGTTTGTTTGCTTGTGGGGAGTTTCTCATTCCTTTATGAGAACCATAAGTGCCTGGATGTGCGTTGGGACACGAGGGAATTGGAATTCCCTCTGCGGAATGAATGTTTCAATGGACCCATGATTGTTTGGGGAAGATATGCTCCTGGTTAAGTGAGCATTTACAATGGCCGATGGGAAAAGTGATGGTTTTAGCAGGACAGAGACAGAAATGACTGAAAGTTGTGTAACAGACTCCCGTGAAATGCGGGGTAGCTTAGAGACGCGGTGGGAGACAGGAAATAATCCTCATATAGGCCTATCATATGTGATTTGCAATCATTGTTCTCTTTATTTCGGGGTAATGCTCCGTGGGTTTCGTATCTATCTTCCTCAGTTCAATTTGCATGATTTGTTATCAAACTTAAATAATGAATTCTATTTTTGTAATTTAGGATTTGATTTACGCACCTTTAGACAGATTAGGTAAATAGAGAGAGAGAGAGAGAGAGAGAGAGAGAGAGAGAGAGAGAGAGAGAGAGAGAGAGAGAGAGAGAGAGAGACTTCTTTGCTGACAAAGATTAGATACCAACCGGACTTCAGGTTAGGCCCTATATCCAAGGGGGGGGGTGTATAATAAATACACATATACAAGTCAAAGCTGCCCACGTAAGTCAAACCTTCCTTCTGAAACAAATAAATAAACGTTGTAAAAAATATACATTTTTTATCACGCAAATTGAAAGATAGCTACAGAGAAAGAAATTAAAAGAGAAAACATTGTGAGCACACTCTGACGAACTATTTAGTTACAAGGTTGCCAGGAAATACGACATCACAATCTGTGGCCCCAACAATGGAGTGGACAGGCACGTGGGCCGAATGAAAGGAATTCGAGCCACGAATCTTTGCTTCGTGGAAATGCTGGGATCGGTAGATTCCCAGGAATGTTACTGTTAATCTTCCAACTGCTACATGCGCTAGTCATTTCCTCGGGATCGGTAATGTTAGTTTTGTTGTTTGCCTACACTTATAGTAGTAAATTGGCCTTGTACGTTAATTTGACAGTGGTTTGCTCTGCAACTTACCGACTGTTGTGGATTAAAAAATCGATTGCTTCCAGATGGATAATAACATATTTACCACCACTTTTTTTTTTTTTTTTTTTTTTTTTTTTTACACATTTGTGATGATACCCGTTCTCGGCAGTGTCATTTAACTCCGTTGAAAACTAACTGATGTGGAATTCATGGCTTCACTGCTCCATGTTTGTAAGAAAAAAAAAAGATTGCCGGTCTACTGAAAACATTTTACGTTACGAACTGAGTTTTTATATGTTTTGCTTTTATGTATAAAATATAGTGCTAGTGATTGGAACACTCGTCAGTCAGAAAATATTATATAAAAGACAGTACCCTCAATCTACGCTGACTTCAATACAAATGTCTTTTCAACATTAACCTTTCCAGGCAATTCTCAGTAAAGAGTAATAGGTAAGGAGACGAAAACCTTTCATTTTACTTATGATTATTATTAATAAAGAGATGCAAGTAAGTACTGAAAGTAAAATCATCTGTATGTTAATTATATTTCATTTGGCGGAAAGTATGTGTATATAAATATATAGGTTATAATCTGCGAATTTATAGGGGTAAATTACCTTATGCAAAAGCTGACGTGACTAGCCACTCAGCGCCTTTATCAATTATACCAACCAACAAGGAAATAAAGAAAAAAGGGTCAAGGTAAAGACACACAGTCTTCTCCTAAAAGGGGAGGGTTGTAAGAATACTGGGAAACAGAAGCGTGGTGAGGATTGGCAGTAGAGGCAGAGAAACTGAAATCAAGTGATCTACCCAATGCTCACTTAATATGAATCGTCTTGAGTCCTGGGAAATGTTTTGTCTTACCGGTGGCGTCTTATTCGCAGGGAACATAAGACCTCTCTCTCTCTCTCTCTCTCTCTCTCTCTCTCTCTCTCTTCTAGATGTATGTTCTCTTCGTTTTGCAATACTCCGGGTATTGAGTGTTCCTGAAAAATGTCGTTGATGTGAAGCAACCAAGGAATAAAAATTAAGGAATTAGCAATCAACCGCTCCAAAGGATCCCCCTCCTCCTCCTCCTCCTCCTCCTCCTCCTCCTCCTCGTCCTCCGCGATCACAAGTCCTACCTTTATGCATACATCGTTTGAAAGAAAAATCCACATTTGCCTTAATGTGCATCATCCTGCAAACGAACTAACCGAAACGTAAACATGAACGCCGAGGTGGGAGTGACATGGTTCTCACTGACCATCAGACGCTGGGGAAAACTATTTTAACGAATTAATGATGTTTTGATGCAAGAGGAGGTCATTTCGGGTCAAGGTAACGTGAGTGAACGAATATCCCCCTTACTTCGTCGGGGTCTAAAGGATTTTAACCATGCTGACTGATGATCAAGGTTATGTAAAGTGATACTGCTGACATCATTAATCAATGTATTGATCAGCCATAAAAAGGAAGACCGGAAGTGGCCATAAAAGGAGCAAGTTGGTCTACTCGGCACTTTTCTGGACTGCTGTACTCCGCTTTATCTTTCGCCTTGACTTCTGCGCAGTGCTGATATGGAACTAATTTTCGTCTTCTTCTTCTTCTTCTTCTTCTTCTTCTTCTTCTTCTTCTTCTTCTTCTTCTGGAATGCTTTCAGCGGATTTTCTGTTTTGTGGATATCACAATGTCCAGTGCCAGATGTCTGTTATTCTTTTTCTTGCACAACTGTGTAATATTCATGCGTGTTGATGCTAGTAATTCTGAGAGAAGAAGACGTGAATCTGTACTGAAAAGCCGGGTAACTTTGCCTTCTCATTTCTTTTTTCTAACCTTATGTATGTATATATATTCTTGTAATCACTGTTACGTGTGATTATATATAAATATATATAATATAATATATATATATATATATATATATATACACATATATATATATATATATATATATATATATATATATATATATATATATATATATATATATATATATATATATATATATATATATATATATATATAACATAATATGAAGAAATGAAACACGGCTACAGATCCTGACCGATGTCGGCTTTATTGCGTACTAAGCCATCTTCAGAGGACTGATACAAAATGGTAGATTCCATTGCCTTTGTTTCATCTGGATATTATTTTACTCATATCTACGAACATTTGTTCTTTTCACATAGATTCCCTCTTTTCCGTGGCTGGGGCGTGCATGTGTTGGATGAGAAGGCTTGTGTCAGTCTGTGATCTGCATCGATG